>NC_081552.1:47551375-47858270 GCF_963082655.1 Stomoxys calcitrans
CAAGATCGGTTTATATGGCAGCTATATCAGGTTCTATATCGATTTACGCCATACTTAGCACAGTTATTGGAAGTCATAACAAAACACCTCATGCAAAATTTCAGCCAAATCGGATGAGAATTGCGCCATCACTTGGCTCAAGAAGTCAAGATCCAAGATCGATTTATATGATAGCTATACCAGATTATGAACCAATTTGATTCATACTTAGCACAGTTGTTGAAAGTAATACCAATACACTACGTGCAAAATTTTAGTTAAATCGGACGATAATTGCGCCCTATAGAGGCTCAAGAAGTCAAGACCCAAGATCGGTTTATGTGACAGCTATACCAGATTATGAACCGATTTAAACCATACTTGGCACAATTGTTGAATATCATAACAAAATATGTCGTGCAAAATTTCATTCCAATCGGATAAGATTTGCGCCTTCTAGAGGTTCAAGAAATCAAGACCCAAGATCGGTTTATATGGCAGCTATATCAAAACATGGACCGATATGGCCCATTTACAATACCAACCGACCTACACTAATAAGAAGTATTTGCTCAAAATTTCAAGCGGCTAGCTCTACTCCTTCGGAAGTAAGCGTGCTTTCGACAGACAGACGGACGGACATGGCTAGATCGACATAAAATTTCGCGACGATCAAGAATATATATACTTTATGGGGTCTCAGATGAATATTTCGAGTAGTTACAAACAGAATGACGAAATTAGTATACCCCCCATCCTATGGTGGAGGGTATAAAAACACAACAATTTTAGGTAATTTGGTCCGTTTTCAAGTAAAATATCTCGAAAACTAGATAAGATATTGTCATTTTTCATTTTTATACCCACCACCGAAGGATGGGGGTATATTCATTTTGTCATTCCGTTTGCAACACATCGAAATATCCATTTCCGACCCTATAAAGTATATATATTCTTGATCAGCATAAAACTCTAAGACGATCTAGACATGTCTGTCCGTCTGTCCGTCTGTGTGTTGAAATCACGCTACAGTCTTTAAAAATAGAGATATTGAGCTGAAATTTTGCACAGATTCTTTTTTTGTCCATAAGCAGGTTAAGTTCGAAGATGGGCTATATCGGACTATATCTTGATATAGCCCCCATATAGACCGATCCGCCGATTTAGGGTCTTAGGCCCATTAAAGCCACATTTATTATCCGATTTTGCTAAAATTTGAAGCAGTAAGTTTTGTTAGGCCCTTCGACTTCCTTCGTTAATTTGGCCCAGATCGGTTCAGATTTGGATATAGCTGCCATATAGACCGATACTCCGATTTAGGGTCTTAGGCCCACAAAAGCCACATTTATTATCCGATTTTGATTAAATTCGGGAAAGTGAATTGTGTAAGGCCCTTCGACATCCTTCGTTAATTTGGCTCAGATCGGTCCAGATTTGGATATAGCTGCCATATAGACCGATTTCTTGATTTATGGTTTTAGGCCCATAAAATGCTCATTGATTGTCCGATGTCGCCGAAATTTGGGACAGTGAGTTAAGTTAAGCCCCTTGACATACTTCTGCAATATCGCACATATCGGTCCAGATTTGGATATAGCTGCCATATAGACCGATATCTAGGTTTTAGGTTTTGGGGCCATAAAAGACGCATTTATTGTCCGATGTCGCTGAAATTTGAGACAGTGAGTTTGGTTAGGCTCTTCGATGTCCTTCTTCCTCCGACGTGCTTCTTCCTCCTTTTGCCCAGATCGGTCCAGATTTGAATATAGCTGCCATATAGACCGATCTCTCGATTTAAGGTCCCATAAAAGAGGCATTTATTGTCCGATTTCGCCAAAATTTGGGACAGTGCTTTGTGTTATGCTCTTTGACATTTTTATGCAACTTGGCCCAAATCGGTCCAGATTTGGATATAGCTGCCATGTAGAACGATATCTCGATTTCAAGTCTTGGGCCCATAAGAGGCGCATTTTTAATCCGATTTCACTGAAATTTGACACAGTGACTTACGTTAGGCTTTTCGACATCCGCGTCGTACATAGTTCAGATCGGTTTATTTTTAGATATAGCTAGTGTACTTATTAGTATTTGGTCCAAATCGGAACATATTTAGATATAACTGATATGGGACATAAGGTATGAAATTTTCACCGAATTTTTATGAAAGGTGGTTTACATATATACCCGAGGTGGTGGGTATCCAAAGTTCGGCCCGGCCGAACTTAACGCCTTTTTACTTGTTTCTATTGATGCATATTGATAAATGTAGAATTATGTCAAAAAATGTTTTTTTGTGCTTCCCTAGATAAATCACTCTTTAAAAAGTTCATCTGTGTTAGCATATCTGCAATTGACGAATCCTGGTGAGAATGTCAGAAAAATGGACTTCATATACGTCCCGACAATTTTTCCTCTCAACTGGACCTAAGTCCAGTAGTGCAGAGATTAGCATGTCCGTCTATGACGCTGAACGCCTGGGTTCGAATCCTGAATATGACTGAATATCTTGTTATACACTCCACTATGGGAAGGCGGTATACCATATTCGCCATTTCGTTCGTAACATCTCGAAATATTCGTTTCAAACCCATAAAGTATATATACATTTTGAGTCCATCTAGCCATGATTGCCATTCCTATTGTGGAAATCACGATAGCGTCTTGATGGATAAACCAATTCGCTTGAATTTTTGCACAGATTCTTCCAAATCGATGCAGCTTTAGTCTTACCCGGTTAGACTGAAATTCGCCAGAAAGTCAAGTATCTAAGTCAAGTATGTCGAATTGGTCCATAACCTGATACAGCTCTCATATAAACTGATATCTCCATTTGATTTCTTGAGAATCTAGTAGAAACAATCCTTATCCGATTTGCCTAAAGTTTTGCAAACTGTATCTTCGATACGACCGTCCAATTTCACCTTTTGAGCCTCTAGAGGACGCAATTGTTATAGGTTTTAGGAAATTTCGCGTGATGACTTTTGAGTTTTTATCCATGATCTAAGCTAAATATAGTGCGAATCGGCCCATAACCTCATATGGCTCCCTTATAAACCGAACTCTTGGTTGTACTGCAATTCTTATCGGATTTGGTTAATATTTCTCATGGTGATTTTTGTTATGATTTTCAATGTCTTAGCCTAGTATAGTCAGCATAAGTTTATAACCAAATATAGCTCACATATAACGTGATCTACCGACTGCACTTCTTGAGCATCTAAAAAGTGCAATTATTATCCGATTTACTTTAAATTTCCTAAGACAATTTTTGATATGGTTCCAAACATCTAATGAAAGTAGAGCCGCTAGAGGGCTCAAGTTTTCTCCAATTTGGCTAAAATTGTACACGTTGGTTTCTCCTATAACGTCCAACAGCAATATCAACTATGGTTCAAATATATGCGTAAGGCTAGCAACTTGAAAATTTTCACAGATACTAAATATTGATATAGGTTTTTGGGGATTTCGGTGGACCATATCGGTTCAGATTTAGATATATCTCCCGTATAAACCCGATTTGACTTCTTGAGCCCTCACAAGCCGCAATTTTTGTCCGATTTGGCTGATAGTTTGCATGTGTTGTTCTGTTACGACTTCTAACAAATGTGTCATGTACGGCCCAAATCGGTCTATAACCTGATATAGCTCCCATATAAACCGATTTTCCGATTTGACTTCTTGAGCCCTTGGAAGCCGCAATTTTTGTCCGATTTGGCTGAAATTGAGCATGTAGTGTTTTTTATGGCTTCCAACAACTGTGATAAATACTGTCCAAATCAGTGGATAACCGGATATAGCTGCCACGCAAACCGGTCTCTCAATGGTCCTTGTTCGGTTCCTAGAGCTTAAATGTTTGTTGGTTTGACTGAAGTTTGGTATGTAGAATAATATTATGCCCTTCAACAAAATTTATTTTGTTTAAATTTTTAGCAGAATTCATGGTAGTTGGCACGCTTATTATCTTTCTTTTACTTGCAACTATATAACTTTCAAACTGAGTTATATATAGTTAGTGAGTCCCAAGAACTTATTTCGTAGAAATAAAATCGTGTTTATTTCTTTCGATCTTTCGTTTTGTTGATTTATCTTAAGATTTGATGCGTTTTACTATAAATTCTAAAGAAATGTGTCACGAAAATCTTCTGCTTCATTAGTGCGGATAATGTGAAATGCGATTTTTTCACACTTGAGTGAATGATTTTTATTAGTTCAAATTCTTTTGGTTGTGTTTTTCTTCTGATACTGTTCTTACACAATCCATCTGTAGGTTGCAGTATTTTGACAAACTTCCTTTATTGAGTTGGAAAAACGTTTTACGTGGTTTTGTGCATGTATGTGTGTGTATGCCCTTAATGTTGATTTCGAAACCTTCAAGCTGACTCAGTTATTGCGGAATATATTAAGCAAACAAAAGATTTTCCATTTCCATGGATTTATAAGTTTCGCCAAAAAATGTTTACAAGAACGTGGCCTTTATTTGTTGTCTCGTAAGAAATAGTTTGTTTGAGAATTGGCAACTTTATCCTCCCATTCTGAAGTGGTTTATCCTTAGCTCACCCTCTTTATTGAGAGGCTTTTAAGCAACTTCTGGCATAGGTGTTCAGAGTTGGTTGCTGTTTGGTTCGATTTGCTTTGTATCATTGAACTCCCTTTATTCTGTTGGCAATATTTGAAAAAGTTGTTCAAATATTTTTGGTTGTTGTTGTAGTTGCTTTCCATTCATAGTTTAATGAAATTGTCAGCATCGATAATGGGTCTATCATTTTCTAAGGAAATGATATGTAATGGCAAAATTTTTTCTTTTGTTGCGAAAAGAAAAGTTTTCCTTTTATGCGAGTTTTGGGAGAAAAATTGCAATAACAAACTAGTTGAAGTTTATTCAAACGAAACCGATATGTTTTGAAAAGCCGGTAATGGATTCATTGTCTAGGAGACATTTTAATGGGTTGACTAATAATATATGGGAAAGCTAGCGAGATTTCAAGGTGAGACAAAACAAATAAAATCGTGCTGAGTTCGACCGGGACGAATCTTGGGAACCCACCACCATGGATTCTTCAAAAATAAGAGAGCTATATCTGGTTATAGACCGATTTGGACTTTATTTACCCCAGTTGTTGGGAGTCATAACAGAAGCTAGTTGCAAAATTTCAGCCAAAAATTGCGGCTTCCAAGGACTCAAGAAGTCAAATCGGAAGATCAGTTTATATGGGAGCTATGTCAGGTTTTTGATCGATTTGGACCGTACTTAGCACAATTGTCATAACAGTTATAACAATAAAGAAAAAATTTTAATTAAATTTAGTCTGAACAAAAAATTTCTGTAACATTTTCCAAAATAAAACAAGTAAAAAGGCGTCAAGTTCGGCCGGGCCGAACTTTGGATACCCACCACCTTTCCTCAAAATCCGGTGCAAACTTCATACCTTATGCCCCATAGCAGCTATGTTCCGATTTGGACCAGATACTAATAAGTAAAAGTTATTGTTCAATTGTATATAACAAAATATTGGTCTTTTTAGTAGTTATATCTAAAAATAAACCGATCTGAACTATATACCACACGGATGTCGAAACATAAGTCAGTGTGTCAAATTTCAGTGCAATCGGATTAAAAATGCGCCTTTTATGGGGCCAAGACTTTATATCGAGAGATCGGTTTATATGGCAGCTATATGCAAATCTTGATCGATCAAGACCAACTTGCAGAAATATGTGGAGGGGCTTAACTTAACTCTTTGTCCCAAATTTCGGCAACATCGGACAATAAATGCGCTTTTTATGGCCCCAAAACCTAAAACCGAGAGATCGGTCTATATGGCAGCTATATCCAAATCTGGACCGATCTGGGCCAAATTGACGAAGGGTGCCGAAGGGCCTAACACAACTCACTGTCTTAAATTTCAGCAAAATCGGATAATAAATGTAGCTTTTATAGGTCTATGACCCTAAATCGGAGGATCGGTCTATATGGCAGCTATATCCAAATCTGAACCGATCTGAGCCGTATTGACGGAGGACGTTGAAGGGCCTAAGACAACTCACTGTCCCAAATTTCAGCAAAATCGGGTAATAAATGTAGCTTTTAAAGGCCTATGACCCTAAATCGGAGGATCGGTCTATATGGTAGCTATATCCGAATCTGGACCGATCTGGGCCAAATTGACGAAGAATGTCGAAGGGCCTAACACAACTCACTGTCCCAAATTTCAGCAAAATCGGATAATAAATGTGGTCTTTATTGGCTTAAGACTCTAAATCGGCGGATCGGTTTATATGGGGGCTATATCAAGATATAGTCCGATATAGCCCATCTTCGAACTTAACCTGCTTATGGACAAAAAAACAATCTGTGCAAAATTTCAGCTCAATATCTCTATTTTTAAAGACTGTGGCGTGATTTCAACAGACAGACGGACATGTCTAGATCGTCTTAGATTTTTACGCTGATCAAGAATATATATACTTTATAGGGTCGGAAATGGATATTTCGATGTGTTGCAAACGGAATGACAAAATGAATATACCCCCATCCGTCGGTGGTGGGTATAAAAACAGTAAGGAAAGGCAAAAGTCGGGCGGAGCCGCCTATATAATACCCTATACCACCGTGTCTGCGTACTTTAATGCATGGAACCTAAATATGTTGAAACAAGTAAAAGCGTGCTAAGTTCGGCCGGGCCGAATCTTATATACCCGCCACCATGGAGCGCATTTGTCAGTTCTTTTCCCGGCATCTCTTCTTAGGCCAAAAATGATATAACAAAAGATTTGCTCTGCTATTAGAGCGATATCAAGATATGATCCGGTTTAGACCACAATTAAATTATATGTTGGGGCCTCAAAAAGTAAAATAGAGAGATGGATTTATATGGGAGCTGTATCGGGCTATAGACCGATTCTGACCCTAATAGACACGTATGTTGATGGTCATAAGAGGATCCGTCGTACAAAATTTCAGGCAAATCGGATAATAATTGCGCTCTCTAGACGCCCAAGAAGTCAAGACCCAAGATCGGTTTTTATGGCAGCTACATAAAGTTATGGACCGATGTGAACCATACTTAGCACAGCAAAACACGTCGTGCAAAATTTCATCCCAATCGGATAAGAATTGCGCACTCTAGAGGCTCAAGAAGTCAAGACACAAGATCGGTTTATATGGCAGCTATATCAGGTTATGGACCGATGTGAACCATACTTGGCACAGTTATTGGATATCATAGCAAAACACGTCGTGCAAAAATTCATTTCAATCGGATAAGAATTGCGCACTCTAGAGGCTCAAGAAGTCAAGACCCAAGATCGGTTTATATGGCAGCTATATCAAAACATGGACCGATATGGCCCATTTACAATACCAACCGACCTACACTAATAAGAAGTATTTGTGCAAAATTTCAAGCGGCTAGCTTTACTCCTTCGGAAGTTAGCGTGCTTTCGACAGACAGACGGACGGACGGACGGACGGACGGACGGACGGACAGACGGACGGACAGACGGACGGACATGGCTAGATCGACATAAAATGTCGCGACGATCAAGAATATATATACTTTATGGGGTCTCAGACGAATATTTCGAGTAGTTACAAACAGAATGACGAAATTAGTATACCCCCCATCCTATGGTGGAGGGTATAATAACGTCAGATTTTTATACCCTCCACCATAAGATGGGGGGTATACTAATTTCGTCATTCTGTTTGTAACTACTCGAAATATTCGTCTAAGACCCCATAAAGTATATATATTCTTGATCGTCGTGACATTTTATGTCGATCTAGCCATGTCCGTCCGTCTGTCCGTCCGTCCGTCCGTCCGTCCGTCTGTCTGTCGAAAGCACGCTAACTTCCGAAGGAGTAAAGCTAGCCGCTTGAAATTTTGCACAAATACTTCTTATTAGTGTAGGTCGGTTGGTATTGTAAATGGGCCATATCGGTCCATGTTTTGATATAGCTGCCATATAAACCGATCTTGGGTCTTGAGTTCTTGAGCCTCTAGAGTGCGCAATTCTTATCCGATTTGGCTAAAATTTTCCACGACGTGTTTTGTTATGATATTCAACAACTGTGCTAAGTATGGTTAAAATCGGTTCATAACCTGATATAGCTGCCATATAAACCGATCTTGGGTCTTGACTTCTTGAGCCTCTAGCGTGCGCAATTCTTATCCGATCAGAATGAAATTTTGCACGACGTGTTTTGTTATGATATCCAACAACTGTGCTAAGTATAGTTCAAATCGATATAGAACCTGATATAGCTGCCATATAAACCGATCTTGGATCTTGACTTCTTGAGCCTCTAGAGGGCACAATTCTTATCCGATTAGAATGAAGTTTTGCAAGACGTGTTTTGTTACGATATCCAACAACTGTGATAAGTATGGTTCAAATCGGTCCATGATTTGATATAGCTGCCATATAAACCGATCTTGAGTCTTGACTTCTTGAGCCTCTAGCGTGCGCAATTCTCATCCGATCAGAATAAAATTTCGCACGACGTGTTTTGTTATGATATCCAACAACTGTGCTAAGTATGGTTCAAATCGGTCCATGATTTGATATGGCTGCCATATAAACCGATCTTGGGTCTTGACTTCTTGAGCCTCTAGCGAGCGCAATTCTTATCCGATCAGAATGAAATTTTGCAAGACGTGTTTTCTTATTATATCCAACAACAGTGCCGAGTATGGTTCAAATCGGTCCATAACCTGATATAGCTACCATATAAACCGATCTTGGATCTTGACTTCTTGAGCCTCTAGAGGGCACAATTCTTATCCGATTAGAATGAAGTTTTGCAAGACGTGTTTTGTTACGATATCCAACAACTGTGATAAGTATGGTTCAAATCGGTCCATGATTTGATATGGCTGCCATATAAACCGATCTTGGGTCTTGATTTCTCGAGCCTCTAGAGTGCGCAATTCTTATCCGATTGGAATGAAATTTTGCACGACGTGTTTTCTTATTATATCCAACAACAGTGCCGAGTATGGTTCAAATCGGTCCATAACCTGATATAGCTACCATATAAACCGATCTTGGGTCTTGACTTCTTGAGCCTCTAGAGTGCGCAATTCTTATCCGATTGGCATAAAATTTTGCACGACGTGTTTTGTTATGATATCCAACAACTGCGCCAAGTATGGTTCAAATCGGTCCATAACCTGATATAGCTGCCATATAAACCGATCTTGGGTCTTGACTTCTTGACCCCTAGAGGTCGCAATTATTATCTGATATGAATGAATTTTTGCACGAAGTATTTCGTTATGATATCCAACAACTTTGCCAAGTATGGTTGAAATCGGTCCATAACCTGATATAGCTGTCATATAAACAGATCTGGGGATTTGACTTCTTGAGCTTTTAGAGGGCGCAATTCCTATCCGATTTGGCTGAAATTTTGCATGACGTATTTTATTTTTACTTTCAACAACTGTGTCAAATAAGGTTCAAATCGGTTCATAACCTGATATAGCTGCCATATAAACCGATCTGGGATCTTGACTTCTTGACCCCTAGAGGTCGCAATTATTATCCGATATGCCTGAAATTTTGTACGACGGATCCTCTCATGACCATCAACAAACGTGTTTATTATGGTCTGAATCGGTCTATAGCCCGATACAGATTCCATATAAATCGTTCTCTCTATTTTACTTCGTGAGCCCCAATGGGCGCAATTCTTATACGAGTTGGCGGAAATTTTACACAGGTCTCCAACATATAATTTAATTGTGGTCCGAACCGGACCATATCTTGATATCGTTTTAATAGCAGAGCAACTCTTTTCTTATATCCTTTTTTGCCTAAGAAGAGATGCCGGGAAAAGAACTCGACAAATTCGATCCATGGTGGAGGGTATATAAGATTCGGCCCGGCCGAACTTAGCACGCTTTTACTTGTTTATTTTGCAAACCTATTGATATATTAAATAGAACCTTGTAAGATTTTCTTACGATTGGACCTAAATTGTGGCTATTAGAGTGTTGCAGGCAATATCACATGAAATATATGTATGGAAGCTATATATATCTTAATCTGGACGGGCTTTTACGAAATTTATAACACGAACTAAAACGTCATGTAAAATACTTTACACTAATTTTCATAAAGATCAAATCAAAAATTGTGGCTTCTATAGCCTTAAAAGGCCATATCGGATGAAAGATATATATGGGAGCTATATCTAAATCTGAACCGATTTTGATGAAGTTTTCCACACATATTGGGTCGTCACAAAAAGCACTTCATGCCAAATTTGGTAAAGATCGGACCAAAATTGTGTCTTCTACAGCCTTAATAGGTCAAATCGGATGAAAGTTATATATGGGAGCTATATCTAAATCTGGACCGACTTAATTGAAATTTTGCACACGTATTAAAACGTTTCACGAAACATCTCATGCTAAATTTGGTAGAGATCGGACCAAAATTGTGGCTCCTACAGCTTTAGAAGGGCATATCGGATGAAAGATATATATGGGAGCTATATCTAAATCTAAACCGATTTTTATGAAATTTTGCACACATTTTAAGACGTCAAAAGAAACACTTAATGCCAAATTTTGTAAGGATCCTACCAAAATTGTGTCTTTTACAGCTTTAAAGAACACATCGGATGAAAGATATAAATGGAAGCAATATCTTAATCCGGAACTGATTTCTTTCAAAACCAATAGCGTGAGTCCTTGGTCCAAAAATGAGACTTATGCAAAATTTTGTGAAAATCGGACAACAAATGTGACCTGTACCTTGATTACAAGAATACATGGACAGACGGACGAACCGACAGACAGACGGACATAGCCAAATCAAATCAGAAGTGACTTTAAGCCGATCAGTATATTTATCAATGGGTCTACCTCGTCTCCTTCTTAGCGTTGCAAACAATTGCACCACAGTGGTGGTGTAGGGTACAATCATTGTTAATGCCAAACCTTGTTCCTACCTGGTCCCCCTAATCTACTTTCTAAGTTTCGCAGCTATTTGCATTTGCATACACCCACATACCTCATACTTTATATGTGTGTGTGTGTGTGTCTCTCTTTGTACTAAAGATGTCTCGCTTTCAGCAGCCTTGTGTACTCCGTCGGCCTTTTCCTTTTCTTTTTCCTATTTCAAACTTACTTATTATCTGGGCTTCAACCACTGCTGTTCTTCCTGAGCTAACCCCCAACATTTTCATTGTGGTCCTTCGAACCGGATTTATTACTGGAAATCATCCCTTCATCACCATTTCATCCAACATACATATCATCATCGTCATCATAGAAAAAAAGGTGAGTTTGTGCTTTGTTCTATTCCATAAAAAGTGAAAACAATAGTGCTTTTTTCCAAATATTCATTGTGCTTCAGTTGTGTTTTGCCGATGGCATTTCGACATTTCCTAAACAGTGCTTCGAAATAAAATTTTTCAAAAACCGTACTGAAAAAATTTTTTTTCCAACTATTCGGTTATTAATTTTCTTAAAATTTGGTGGAAGTGAATTTCATTAAATTCCATAGAGAAATTTAAGTAACAGTGTGCTTTGCCTCTATAAGAATTGCCATTAATTTGCAAAAAAATAACATAAGATTTTATATTTCAATCGGTGTCGCGGCAGTGTGTTCCTTTGGTTTCTTTTCTTTTTCAATCGTGGTGCATTGAAAGTGATCTTTGCCCTCTTTCATATGCTGCAGTCGCGCTGCCCATAGCATTATTTCGTCGTTGTTAATAGTTCTCGCACTTCCACAGCCTTTCCTACAAGCACAGTGATTGTTGTTATTGTTTTTTTTTTAGAACTAACCAACGTTGATCTCCATAACTAACATCCAATATACATACATCCATATATACACACAACTGAACGTACATACAAACATTTCTTGTTATTCGCTTCTATTGAGTTTCGTTGCGGGTGACATTGCTACTGCGAAGAGAATAAGAGACTCCTGTGTTGCTTTGAATTTGTTCATTCGCTCTTATATACTCTTTGTTTGCCGTGCACCCTACAGTCATTCCGTTTGTGTGGTCTCGACTCGGGGCGTTTGAGACATACCTTATATTTTGGTTCCATTGGCATATATATGCATTTGTGTGATACCCTGATCGGTCAGAGATATATAGTGCACCCTACAGCCGGTCATAGTCGACTTTTGGTACAAAACTTTGATTTTTTCGAAAAGTAAATTTTTTTCTGATTTTCTTCACGAGACTGTTTTCGTTTGGTGTTCGTGTAAAGCAAAAATCGTATTTGCACCCTACAGTGAGCCAAGGTCGACTTTTGGATCCAAAAAGTTCGAATTTTCATAATTTTCAAGAGAATTTTTTTTCCTCTGCTGATTTTAAGAGTTTCAATACTATAGAGGCATTTCGAACTTATTTCAACCGGCGCAACTGTTCATTCTTCTGTTTTCCGGAAATATTACGCATACGCCTACGTCATTTTCAACGTTTTTTTTTCGATACCAGTTCCATTTTTTCGGATTTACTGTTCATTTAGATAGGTTTTTTCCCTAACCTATTTAAGAGAGTTAAGCGCGTCTGGTTCAGAGCTAATTCTACTTTTTTCTTTCAAGTTCGAATATGTCTTTAGAGTCGTTCATTCGCTTAGCTGATCGCCTTGTCGCATTCAATGCTGATATAGGTGATAATACGCTTCCGCTCTCATCGATTCACTTAATTAATATACACATGACAGAGCTGAAGTCATTATGGAGCGACATTAAGTCCACTTTCGATACATTCATGGCTGATCGTGATAGTGAGCAAGACGAAGACGAGGGCGGTGCAGACGATTCCGTAAATGCATCCGAGCTGGAGACCTTCCGAGCCAAGTTTAAGAGTTCTTATGTGACTTACTGCAACTGCTTGGCGACATTGTCACAGCTCGCGGAGGAGTTTCAGTTGCCGGCAACTAAGATTTCTCCAAGCCAACGTCTTGTCGCAAATCCACCTGTTTCCGAAGGTCATCCAGAATTTCAAGACACTCCGTCTTCTACGGGAAGGACTGATTATTCCTTTCATCTCCCGCCATGTGATACAGAGGTTTTCCACGGTGATTACATGTCCTGGCCTACTTTCAGAGACATGTTTACGGCAGTGTACATAAAGAATTCCAGACTTAGTTTTGTCGAGCGTCTGTTTCACTTGACGCAAAAAACGCGAGGCGAGGCTCGTGACATTGTTCAGAGGAGCCCTTTGACGAATGATGGTTTCCATTTGGCATGGAAAAATCTATGCGCTCGTTATGAGAATAGACGAATCCTTGTTAACGGGCAGCTAAAGGTTTTGTTCAATCTTCCTTCCATTTCCAAAGAGTCCGCCAGTGCACTTAAACAGTTGCAGCGCGACCTTACTTCTTGTATCTCGGCCCTAGAGTTGTATGACATTGATGTCAGAGGTTGGGACCCTCTATTCGTATTTCTCTGTTCGAATCGTCTTCCAGAGTCCACACTTACCTTATGGGAGCAGGGTCTCGCAGATAAGACTGCAATTCCTAAGTGGTCTGACCTTGACTCCTTTCTTACGAATAGATACCGGACACTGGAGTCCGTTTCTGAAATGCGTGCCAATCCCAATGCAAGGGATCAAGATTCAAAATCCAATAGCACGAATACTAAGAGTTCGAGAAATATTAATTCATTCCAAGTGAGAGTTTCGGGTCCACAATGTCCTTTATGTCCAAGAGAGTTCCATGTGATTAGGAAGTGTCCTAAGTTCATAGCAATGGACATTAATCAGAGAAAGTCCGAGATAAGGAAGCAAGGTCTGTGTTTGAACTGTTTTTCTAAAACTCATCACGTTCGAAATTGTACAAGCAAGAACACTTGTTTCCAGTGCCAGAGGAAGCATAATACTTTGCTTCATGAGAGTTCCGCTAATCCAGAGGCCAGTAACTCAAGAGTGCAGACTCCGGCAAATACAAATTCAGGTTTGAATGCAAACTCCTCACCTTTCGCTCCTAGTCCTATACAGTCCACTAGTTCTGGTACGGGAGTCGTTCAAACCTATTTCTCTTCCAGTTCTCGTGGCGTTTTGCTGGGGACTGCTTTGGTTGATGTGTTGCACTTGGGTGTTACGTACCAGGCACGAGTGCTTTTGGATTCTGGGTCGCAGGGTACATTCATTTCAGAGAGACTTTTCAATAGATTGCAGCTCCCATATAGAAAAGTCAATGCTCAGATTTCTGGTCTGAATGATTCCATGGCTGCTTCCGTTCGAAAGGAATGTACTCTGCTTCTATGTTCGAGATATGCAGATGCTCAAATTTCGGTTAAGGCCTTCGTTATTACTAATTTATCTGGTGCCCTTCCATCTCATTCAATACCCCCCTCCATCTTCTCTCAGCTGCCCCAATTCGAGCTGGCAGATCCACTATTTCACAGGAGTTCCAGTATTGATATTCTGATTGGTGGTGACTTCCTTCCTTCCATCATGCGGTCCGGCGTGAAGCATGATATTTGTGGTTCCTTGATGGGCCAAAATACCATCTTTGGATGGATTTTGACTGGCCCCATTCCGATCCAATCTCCATCTCCATATTCCAGAATTATTTCCAACTTTTGTGAAATCTCTTTGGACAAAGAGATTTCGAGATTTTGGGAGGTGGAGAATCTTCCAAGGAAGAACTTTGTGTCAGCAGCTGATAGATTTTGTGAGGAATTGTTCGTTTCAACTACTAAGAGGGATGAAGATGGAAGGTACGTTGTTCATCTTCCGTTCAAAAGAGATTTTCCCAAGAGTATATCTCTAGGTAATTCACGGACAAGTGCTATGGCCCAATTTTTGAGAAATGAAGTCCGCCTCCTTCGCAATCTTGCGTTCAAGGATGAGTATGATTCCGTTATCCAAGAGTACGCGAATTTAAGCCACATGTGTCAAGTTGAGACTTCTAGTTCTATGGGAAGTGCGTCTCATTACTACCTGCCGCACCATGCGGTTATAAAACCAGAGAGCACTACCACCAAAGTTCGGGTGGTTTTCAATGCTTCTTCACCTTCCTCTAATGGCGTGAGTCTTAATGACACTTTGCATACAGGTCCTGTGTTGCAGAGTGATCTGACTGTGTTGATTCTCAAGTGGCGATTCTTTCGGTATGTGTTCAATGCCGACATTCAAAAGATGTACCGGCAGATTAGAGTTCATCCCAATCACACACCGTTCCAAAGAGTTCTATTTCGAAGAGATCCAAGTGACGACGTTCAAGATTTCGAGTTGAAGACTGTCACTTTCGGTGTGAATTGTGCTCCATACTTAGCTATTCGCACTCTTTTCCAACTTGCTGATGACGTTCAATCCAGTCATCCTATTGCCAGTGAAATACTTCGCAGTTCTATGTACGTGGATGATGCCCTAGTGGGTGCACATTCGCTGCAGAAGGCAATGCAGTCTAAGGAGCAGTTGATATCCGCTTTGGCTTCGGCCGGCTTCCTCCTGAGAAAATGGACAGCAAATTCAAAGGATATTCTAGCAGGTCTTCCTTCCGATCATTTGCTGTGTGAAGATTTTTTGGACTTCGACGACAGTAGCACAGCAAAAATGCTAGGAATTCGTTGGAATGCTCGATCCGATTCGTTCTATTTCACTACCAAGCCATTCCCAGATTCATCCAGAGATACTAAAAGAGAACTCCTTTCCCAGATTTCAAAGCTTTTCGATCCTGCTGGTTGGCTATCGCCATGTATTGTGGTAGCAAAGATTCTTATGCAGAGGATATGGTCAGAGGGTACGGGCTGGGACGAGGTCGTTACCCCTGGCACACTTGCAAAGTGGAAAGAGTTTCAGACGTGTTATTCGGCTATAAATGAAGTTCGAATTCCGAGGTGGCTTCATTATGTTCCTTCCGCCGATATTCAATTCCATGGCTTCTGTGATGCTTCAGAAAGGGCATACGCAGCAGCTTTGTATGTGCGAATAGCTACAACTACTTCGGTCTCCACACATTTGGTCTATTCAAAGACAAGAGTGGCTCCT
This sequence comes from Stomoxys calcitrans, assembly GCF_963082655.1. Classification (NCBI taxonomy): domain Eukaryota; kingdom Metazoa; phylum Arthropoda; class Insecta; order Diptera; family Muscidae; genus Stomoxys; species Stomoxys calcitrans. Next base: position 47,567,322 of record NC_081552.1, read on the forward strand.
GTTAAGACATTGTCCATTCCGAGGTTAGAGCTTTGTGGGGCTGTTCTATTGGCAGAGATGTTAGATACATTACTTCCGACACTTAACATTCCCAAGTATTCTCTTTTCTGTTGGACAGACTCCACTATTGTCCTTTCCTGGCTTTCGAAACCTCCGTGTTGTTGGGCAACATTTGTTGCAAACCGAATTTCAAGTATAGTTCAAGTGGTTGACCCCTCCAAGTTCGGTCATGTTCCTTCAGAGACGAATCCTGCCGACCTCGCTAGCCGAGGTCTCCTGCCTCAGGATATCGTCGCAAATGAGTTGTGGTGGTCGGGACCTGAGTGGCTCCGCGACTCCCCTGAGTGTTGGCCTAATTCTGTTCAATCCACTATTCCCGAGATAGATTTGGAGCGTAAAGCCATAAAGGTTCATCATACTTACTTTCAGAACTACCAGGACGTTCTTGAACGTTTTTCTTCCTATCCACGAGCGCTACGTGTACTGGCTTATGTGTATCGATTCTTCTATCGTACTCATCCAAGATTTCGTTCCAGCCTTTCAAAGCAGTCCACTTTGATCACAAGTTCTGAGCTTGTACTGGTTAGAGATGGATTGATTCGAGTGTGTCAAAAAGCGTGTTTTCCAAATGAGTACAAGTGTTTGTCGTCACAAGAGCAAATTTCGAAATCAAGTTCTATTCTGAACTTAAACCCGTTCCTGGACGCTGAGGGGCTAATTCGTTCATGTGGCCGGCTGGAATCATCAGTCGGCCTTCCGTACAATGAGAGACACCCGATAATAATGCCCTACGGTTGTCAATATTCCAGGCTGCTCGTGAAGTTCATCCACCAACTTACTATCCACGGTGGGAATCAGCTTGTACTTCGTATGGTCAGATCACAGTACTGGATCCCGAAGGTCAAGAATTTAATCAAAACGACCATCAATAAGTGCAAGCCTTGCATTCTCTACAAGAGGCGTTGTCAGCAGCAGCTCATGGCGGCTTTGCCGCCAGAGCGCACCGAGTTCACTCGTCCATTCACTCGAACGGGTTTGGATTTCGCGGGTCCTTTCGACATAAAGAGTTACAGTGGGCGGGCCTGTCGTATTACGAAAGGCTACGTCTGCGTTTTCGTGTGCTTCTCCACAAAGGCGATACACTTAGAGGCGACGTCCGATTTGTCCACTCCCACGTTCTTAGCGGCTTTCCATCGTTTTGTTTCTCGGCGGGGTTGTCCGTTGCATCTATATTCCGATAACGGTACAACTTTCGTCGGAGCTTCCAGGATCTTAGAGAGAGAATTTATTCATGCTGCTCGTGCTGGAACTGAGTCGAACTATGCGCACCAGTCTTTGAGTTGGCATTTCATCCCGCCTGGAGCTCCTCATATGGGAGGACTCTGGGAAGCGGGAGTAAAGAGTTTTAAGTCCCATTTTCGAAAATTTGCTGGTTCCTTCAAATTTACATTTGAAGAGTTCTCGACAATCCTGTCGAGAATTGAAGCATGCCTCAATTCGCGCCCGTTGTCTCCTATATCCAGTGATCCTAACGATTTCGCTGCCTTAACTCCAGGTCATTTCTTGATTGGTACTCCCATTCTTGCTCCGATCGATCCACGCATTGAGGAGAGTCCTGTATCGATTTTGAACCGATGGCAGAGACTTAAGGCTATTCATCAGAGTTTTTGCGTTCGATGGAAGAACGAATATTTACGAGAACTACAAAAGCGAGTTAAATGGCAAAGTTCAGAAAAGAATATAGAAGAGAACACACTAGTCGTTATTCAAGATGACAACCTTCCACCAAATGTTTGGCGTCTAGGCAGAGTTTGCAAGACGTATTTCGGCACTGATCGCAGAGTTCGGGTTGCTGACGTGGTGACTCAGAAGGGCACCATTACGCGACCCATTACCAAGCTTGTCGTCATTTCCTCTCCGAATTAAACACAGATTTTCTATTCTTTCCCATCACTTCCCTATTGTTTGTTTTGCCACCATAGATTATCATGCCCAAGTATACCAAAGAGACACAAAGGAAGTCATCCGCGGTTCCCTACAAGAAGGAAAAATACGATTGCCGTATCTGTCACCGGTCTCATGCCCTACGATCTTGCCAAAGGTTTTTGGAAATGAAAATGGCAGATCGTTTGGAAGCAGTTCGAAGGCATAGTTACTGCTTCAACTGTCTGGCTCATGACCACTTGGTGGTATCCTGCTCTAGCAGTCACCGGTGTCACCACTGCAAAAAGAGCCATCATACCCTCCTCCACGTCGATCCGAAACTACGGGATGCCCTTCTTAAGAGCGATCGGAAGCAATCGCGTCCCAACACTCCTGAGCGGAAGTCAAAGGATTCGTGCCCACCGAGGGATTTTTCGCCATCACCGTCTTCTAAGCAGAGGACATCTCTTTCGGCTATTCTTCGACAGAACAGCATTGTGTTGCTTCCTACGGTGCTCGTTAAGGTAAAAGGCAAGTCTGAACGATCCACAGCCCGGTGCCTTCTCGACTCGGGGTCTCCGGTGAGCAGGATCTCCAAGAGATTGGTAGATTCGTTGGCGCTCACGACATTGAGCCTGAAAGAGGAGACCATATGCCCACTTCGCCTGACCTCCAGATTCGACGAAACGGTAACCATTGAAGGCACATTTCGTGTGAGTAACCGCATTTCAACGGTGACGCCAGCTGAATCGCTTCCGGAATCATTTAAAAGACATTTCCCCCACTTATTCTTTGCGGATTCGAAATTTTTCGAATCGGCCCCGGTGGATATTGTAATTGGTGTCGATCTTTATCCCAGGGTCATCGCAGAGGGTGTATACGCCCAGAATGGTTTGCCTACGGCACAAAGTACTATTTTTGGTTGGGTGATCTATGGTGTCTGTTCGCACTGAGCGCACTACAGCGTTCTCATTATTCTTCGGTATCAATGAATTTAATCCAAACTGAATAAAAGAGTTATGAAATGCACTGTTGATTTTTACTTTACTAGCGAAGCACAAGCTCTATCTTTTAAACAGGTCCATTGAGCGGTTTGATTCATAGAAGGATGTCCACTACTGACAAGCTTGCCTTTTCCCTGTACCAGCTGGATCCTGATGATGGAGTGATCCTTTGGCTATTCTACGGAGCTATACAACTATTATGTCAACATTTCCTTTCCTTACTAGAGTAATTAAATTCATAACTAGAGTAATTAGATTCATAACGTCCGTTTTCATAGAGTTTTCAATTATATTCCGTGCGAGTAATTGTAAGCTGGTGCGAGTACACACAGTTGCATTTTTCCTTTTTTTTTATTGCAGGTGTACTGCAAGGGGGCCGGTAATGTTAATGCCAAACCTTGTTCCTACCTGGTCCCCCTAATCTACTTTCTAAGTTTCGCAGCTATTTGCATTTGCATACACCCACATACCTCATACTTTATATGTGTGTGTGTGTGTGTCTCTCTTTGTACTAAAGATGTCTCGCTTTCAGCAGCCTTGTGTACTCCGTCGGCCTTTTCCTTTTCTTTTTCCTATTTCAAACTTACTTATTATCTGGGCTTCAACCACTGCTGTTCTTCCTGAGCTAACCCCCAACATTTTCAATCATTTTCTTAATATATTATGACCATATAGCGAAGAAAGCTAGAAGTAAGAAAAGAACAAAAGAAGTAAGATTATTGCCATAAATTAATTTTTATACCCTCCACCATAGGATGGGGGGTATACTAATTTCGTCATTCTGTTTGTAACTACTCGAAATATTCGGGATCGGTCTATATGGCAGCTATATCGAGATATAGTCCGATATAGCCCATCTTCGACCTTAACCTGCTTATGGACAAATAAAGAATCTGTGCAAAATTTCAGCTCAATATCTCTATTTTTGAAGACTGTAGCGTGATTTCAACAGACAGATGGACAGACGGACGGACATGTCTAGATCGTCTTAGATTTTTACGCTGATCAAGAATATATATACTTTATAGGGTCGGAAATGGATATTTCAATGTGTTGCAAACGGAATGACAAAATGAATATACCCCCATCCTTCGGTGGTGGGTATAAAAATATGCGGTAAAAGCCCTCCGTCATCACACCTAAATATGGTCCAGATCGGACAATATTTATATAATTTAGGCTCTTAGTCCCATAAAAAGCGGATTTGTTGCCGGATTTCACTGAAACCAAACTAAGCCCAGCCAAACTAAGCACGCTTTTACTTGTTGAAGACTACAGCGTGATTTCAACAGACAGACGGACGGTCTTAGATTTTTAAGACGATCAAGGATATATTGTCTTGCCCAAAAAGTAATTGCTGATTTTTCATATAGTCGGCGTCGACAAATTTTTTCACAGCTTGTGACTCGGTTATCAGCTGTTACTTTTAGCTTGCTTTAGAAAAAAAGTGTAAAAAAGTATATTTGATTAAAGTTCATTCTAAGTTTTATTAAAAATGCATTTACTTTCTTTTAAAAAATCCGCAATTACTTTTTGGGCAACCCAATATATATATTTTTTGGGATCGGAAATGGATATTTCGTTGTGTTGTTTGATGTCCCCATACTTAGTTGGTGGGTATAAAAAATCTATCTTAACCATCTTTTACTGTCATAATTACTGGGAACTTAAATTTATAAAAGTTTTAATTTCATCCTTACGTAACCATCAGTAACAACCAGCTTAATTTTGTGTTTTTTTTCTCTCCTTGTTGTTGTTGTTTTTTAACAATACCAATAACAATCATGTTTAATATGATTTCATATTCTCAATTGACGTTTGTTTCCCCTTTTTGTTGTTTTTGAATTTTTCCACGCAACTCCTGCTTTTCCCTGGTCCGATCTTTTTTTTCTTGCATTCCATGTCCATTTGTTGGAACCACTTGCAAAGCAAATATTATAAAAACGACAGGCTAACAAGCTCAATACCCCAGGGAGTCCTCGTTGAAGTTCTGCGTGTGCGTCTGAGTGTTATTTGGCAAGACACATTTTCACTATGGTGTTGCCACCCTAGGCGCATGATGTTGCTCCTGCCTCGTATAGCGATGATGCAAAGCTGCCACAGCTTGGCTGTACACCTTTGATGATGATGGTGAAGATGTTGATGCTTCATATACCTGTTCACAAGCAGGGAACCCCATGAGAGATGGTAATCCTCATAAGGAGCTGAAGTCAAAACAATTGTCATAACCCGGAGAGGGGAGCAGAAGCTGTGGGAGTAGGAGCGAAAGAGAGGTACCCTTAGTCTATAACCAAACCATCAGAAGCAATATAATCAACATCATTGTGTTTCTGCTTGTGGGTGCGTTTGTTTGTATTTCAGCATTTCCGTTTCCTTTATGCCATTGGCAGTTTTTTTCCTATTCAGAAGCTTACCAGTTGTTGTGTTGAAGACACAGAAATATAAAAATAAAAATTTAAATTTTTATATATACAATTTAGCAAAGCAACAAACACAAGTGATGCGCCATGGTTTACGCTCTAAGGGTGGGGGTGAAAAGATAAGGAAACCCACCTCATAGCTTCTGCTGCCACAAAATTTTAATGAAAACGAAAGTTAAATTTTCCGTTAAATCTAATGAAATTGTAAAACAACGTGAGCAAATCTTCCAAATACTTGACAGCTGCCGCCGCTGCTCTTCTACATCTCTTCTGGCCTTAGCTTCTCTATTTTTATTCATTACAATTTGTTTTTATTTTGTTGAAAATTTTCATGTAATTTGAATATGAATAGGTTTCGGTTATTTTTCCTGTTTTTTTTTTTCTCTACAACTTTACTTTCTGTTTCATTATATCCAAGTAGGTAAAAAGTTTAAAAATATTCTTAAAATAAAAGTTGGGCAAAATTTAGATTGGTAATTTCCTTTCCTTATTATGTTTGGTCCTGTTATTTGACTGAGTTTTGTTTAGTTTTAAAGAAAAAGTTTTTAATGGGAAAACCAGGCAATTCAAATGAAGGCTCAATCAAAAAATTCGCACAACATTTTTGAGGTGATTAAATATGATGTATTACATTAAAAGGAAAACAATGTTAAAGGCAAAATAAGGAAAGTAACAAGAAGTACAATAGAGAGATCGATTTATATGGGAGCTGTATCGGGCTATAGACCGATTCAGACCATAATAAACACGTATGTTTATGGTCATGAGAGAATCCGTCGTACAAAATCGGATAATAATTGCGACCTCTAGAGGCTCAAGAATTCAAGATCCCAGATCGGTTTATATGGCAGCTAAATCAGGTTATGAACCGACTTGCACTTTATTTGACATAGTTGTTGAAAGTAACAATAAAAAACGTCTTGCGAAATTTCAGCCAAATCGGATAGGAATTGCGCCCTTTAGAAGCTCAAGAAGTCAAGTCCCCAGATCTGTTTATATGACAGCTATATCAGGTTATGAACCGATTTGAACCATATTTGGCACAGTTGTTGGATATCATAACAAAATACCACGTGCAAAAATTCATTCAAATCGGATAATAATTGCGCCTTCTAGAGGCTCAAGAAGCCAAGACCTAAGATCGGTTTATATGGCAGCTATATCAGGTTATGAACCGATTTGAACCATACTTGGCACAGTTGTTGGATACTATAACAAAACACGTCGTGCAAAATTTTATTCCAACCGGATAAGAATTGCGCACTCTAGAGGCTCAAGAAGTCAAGACCCAAGATTGGTTTATATGGCAGCTGTATCAAAACATGGAGCGATATGGCCGATTTACAATACCAACCGACCTACACTAATAAGAAGTATTTGTGCAAAATTTCAAGCGGCTAGCTCTACTCCTTTGGAAGTTAGCGTGCTTTCGACAGACAGACGGACGGACGGACGGACAGACGAACGGACATGGCTAAATCGACATAAAATGTCGCGACGATCAAGAATATATATACTTTATGGGGTCTCAGACGAATATTTCGAGTAGTTACAAACAGAATGACGAAATTAGTATACCCCCCATCTTATGGTGGAGGGTATAAAAATTTGTAAAAATGTTATTTCTATAGAAAATTTTGTAAAAATTTGTTTTTATAGAAAACTTGCTGAACCGAGCCCTTCTTTTACAATGTATGGACCAAATTATCCTTTCAATATTTATTTTCTACAAAAAATGAGCTTTAATTGAATTTCTGAGAGTACACTGCAAAAAAAAAGTTGGTCCAAATTTTATGATTTTTCCGCATTCGTCGGTTTTTAGCTTGCATGGGTGCATAAGTTATCCAATATTCACTGAATTGTGACGAAAGGGGCGTTTCCATACATACCCGAAGTGGTGGGTATTCAAAGCCGAACTTAATGCCTTCTTACTTGTTTTTTTATAAACTCTTTTCTTCAACTTAACATCTTAATCTTAAACAAGTAAAAGAGTGCTAAGTTTGGCCGGGCCGAATTTTATATACTCTCCACCATGTCAAGTTCTTTGGATTTCTTTTTCAAATATATATTTGGATTTCTTTTTCAAATCCCGGCGTGAAAAACCGAAAATTTTTCAGAGGTAGTTTTCTCCTTACTAATGCTGGCTAAATTTGTGAGGTATCCTGCCATGTTAAAACTACGCTGTTGTGTCGCTATGCGGCACGCCACTCGGATTCGGCAATAAAACGGAGGCCTCTTATCATTAGCTCAAAACTTTATTCGGACTACACTCATTGAGATGAGTGTTCATGGGAAATTTAGTATTAGAACGTTGTTTTAAGCCTCCCGATATCCAACACAAATATAGTCTAGATCGTACTATATTTAGATATAGTTGCCATATAAACCGATCTGCTGATTAAGGGACTTAAGCCCATAAAAGCCGCATTTATTATCCAATTTCGCTAAAATTTTAGTCAGTGAGTTAGACTAGGAATCCTGTTATTTTAAACGGAAATGGTCCACATCGGACCATGGTTGGACATACCTATCATATAGACCGATATTCTGTTTAAATTCCCCCCATGCCACTATGGACTAACACCTAAGCCAGTAATGGAATTGTTGTGCGCTCTAAATACTTAATTTACATCGAAAATGAAAACCTAAGTTAGGAATTCCGTGCTACTTAGAAAAACCCTTGATTGCTTTCTATACCACGCCCCTAAGTTGGTTCATGTCAGGTATTTTTTCCCCACCTAACTACTGGTGGTGTTTTTTAGCCGCGAAAGCCGGGCAATGACATAGGAAATACTCCAACGTCTTATCATCTTCCCTACATGCCCTACACATGCTATCACTTACCGCACCGATTTTGCATAAGTGAGTCCGTAGTCCTATGGGTTCTGTTGAGATACCGAGAGCTATACTGTCCTCCTTTTACTTCCTTTTAGTAACAGCTTCGTCCTTTCACGCTCCGGATCACCGCATAGGATTCTCGCCGTCCAGCCGGCTGTTTCGCTGTTCCACAATGTTACATGCGCTTTCGTCGCCCACACCCTTAACTCGGACTGGTCGACCCGAAAGGCTTCGGGTTAACCGAGTCTATTGACGGTAGTCCTCTTGCTTTTAACACAAATCATCTCCCCTTTCATTCCCCCTTACTCCGTTATGGCCCGGCACCCCATCCTCAGCAAAGGCGTTATGCTCCTTTTTATACCCACCACCGAAGGATGGGGGTATATTCATTTTGTCATTCCGTTTGCAACACATCGAAATATCCATTTCCGACCCTATAAAGTATATATATTTTTGATCAGCGTGAAAATCTAAGACGATCTAGGCATGTCCGTCCGTCTGTCCGTCTCTCTGTTGAAATCACGCTAGAGTCTTAAAAAATAGAGATATTGAGCTGAAACTTTGCACAGATTATTTTTTTGTCCATAAGCAGGTTAAGTTCGAAGATGGGCTATATCGGACTATATCTTCATATAGCCCCCATATAGACCGATCCGCCGATTTAGGGTCATAGGCCCATAAAAGCCACATTTATTATCCGATTTTGCTGAAATTTGGGACAGTGAGTTATGTTAGACCCTTCAAAATCCTTCGTCAATTTGGCCCAGATCGGTCGAGATTTCGATATAGCTGCCATATAGACCGATCCTCCTATTTAGGGTCTTAGGCCCATAAAAGCCACATTTATTATCCGATTTTGCTGAAATTTGGGACAGTGACAACCTTCGTCAATTTGACCCAGATCGTTTCAGATTTCGATATAGCTGCCATATAGACCGATCATTCGATTTTGGGTCTTAGGCCCATAAAAGCCACATATTTTATCCGATTTTGCTGCAATGTAGAACAGTGAGTTGTGCTAGGCCCCTCGACAACCTTCGTTGATTTGGCCCAGATCGGTCCAGATTTGGATATAGCTGTCATATAGACCGATCCTCCGATTTAGGGTCCTAGGCCCATTAAAGCCTCATTTATTATCCGATTTTGCGGAAATTCGGGACAGTGAGTTGTGTTAGACCCTTCAAAATCCTTCGTCAATTTGGCCCAGATCGGTCGAGATTTGGATATAGCTGCCATATAGACCGATCCCCTGATTAAGGGTTTTAGGCCCATAAAAGCCACATTTTTTACCCGATTTTGCTGAAATTTGGGACAGTGAGTAGTGTTAGGCCCTTCGACGTTCTTTGTCAATTTGGCTCAGATCGGTCCAGATTTGGATATAGCTGCCATATGGACCGATCTCTCGATTAAAGGTTATGGGCCCATGAAAGGCGCATTTATTGTCCGATGTGGCCGTAATTGGGGACAGTGGGTTAAATTAAGCCCCTCGATATACTTCTGCAATTGGCACAGATCGGAACAGATTTGGATATAGCTGCCATATAGCCCGATCTCTCGATCTAAGGTTTTGGGGTCATAAAGGCGCGTTTATTGTCCGATGACGCCGAAATTTGGGACGGTGAGTTGTGTTAGGCCCTTCGACATCTTTTCGAATTTGACCCAGATCCGTCCAGATCCGCCATATGGACCGATATCTCGATTTATAGTCTTGATCCCATAAAAGTCGCATTTATAATACGATTACATTGAAATTTTACACAGTGACTTATGCTAAGCATTTCGACATCCGTGTAGTACATGGTTCAAATCGGTTTATTTTTAGATATAGCTTCTTGAAAGACCAATATTTTGTTATACACAATTGAACAATGAATTGTACTTTTTAGTATTTGGTCCAAATCGGAACATATTTCGATATAGCTGCTATGGGGCCAGATTTTGACGAAAGGTGGTTTACATATATACCCGAGGTGGTGGGTATCCAAAGTTCGGCCCGGCCGAACTTAACGCCTTTTTACTTGTTTACATTCCAAGATTGTTCTTGATCTTACCGTCTCGTTTGTTATTACCCTTATGGCCTGTTTACTGTCCGTAAAGATGTTCATGATCGCTCGAATCTCAGCCTGCAGGACCATGTTATGGTCAGGCAGTCTAAAACAGATCTCAGTCCTCAATGGTGATCCCCCAGGCATACTCTGTCCTCTAGCTTTGATCCATTCGTGTAACACGATCTTGCAGCTGACAATACTAGGGTTCCGTCAATCTAAGACTGTGCCGCTGGCAGCAGATTCCCGCATCGTTTCTGGTATCCGATCGGATACCTGATACCTCTTCCTTTCCATCCGGGTTTCTTATCGTCCCCTCGATTATACCGCGATGGTATGAGCTGCTCCCATCCTCAATCCATTCTCCAATGTCTTTGAGTCTCGTAACCGCAGTGGCTGCCTCACACTTAATCCCATGGTAGCAGATGAAGTCCTTCATCGGCAAGGGCTGCCGCGTCAGTGTAAAACATACTGCTACAGCAACAAAAACACTTAATCTGTATGTCAAAGGGTCGGATATCTAGGACATCACTCCGCCTGTGCCAAGATGACATGTTCACTGAACCTGTTGTACTATCCATATGTTTCACTTTTTCTTCGCATCAGTCCACCAAACCACTGTGGCGAAAGTAAGTATTGGTCTTATCACATTTCTGCAAAGCCAGTTGACCATCCTCGGTTCAAACCCCATTTTGAGATTACGGCCCGTCTACATAGTGCCCAACAATATACGCTCCTGAATGTAACACTTCCAATTCTGTTTCCTGTCCAAGATCACACCTAAGTATTTGACCTTGTCAAATATCGAAATCGTTCTATTAAGGAAATGGGGTGAGTCAAACTGACCCACCTTCGTCTTCCTTCTAAACGGATAGATTTTAGTCTTCTCTGGGTTAACATTAAGACCCCTGGGTTTAGCACAGTGCTGCAAGACCTTTCGGCCCTTCAGCATAGCTGGCTTGGATCCTTACCCCTTAGAAGAAATCCTTCCTCGGTCAGCGTCCGTAATAGGTTATTTATGGTGGTCACCCAAAGTAGTGGCGATAAAATGCCCACTTGTGGCGTGCCCTCTGCCACTTTCTTTATGTTAATGTCATGGGATCCCCAATTTATCCATCTATTCCTTAGCATATTGTTTCATCAGTCTCTAAGGACCCGGTCCACCCGGTACTGGTCTAAGGATTGGATCAGTGTGTCGGTCCGCACATTGTTAAACGACCCTTCGATGTCAATGCAAATCGCCAATGTGTACGTAAGTAAAATTGTATAAGCCTCCTGTCGTCCGATCAGATATGATCCGGATCTGATCCGGACTTATCTTCAAATTTAGTGTCTTAATTCTATACAAAGCGGATTACTTTGCCGATTTCGCTCAAACTGTGTCTTGTATAAGAGTTATCGACATACGAATCAAGAAAGATGCAGACCAGCCCATATTTGGGTATGTATATATATGAGGTATTAGAGTTATAATTAAAATAGGTTGATGAATATATTCATGGTGGTGGATATCAATCGGCCATGCCGAACTTAACACGTTTTTATTTGTTGTATTGGGTTGCCCAAAAAGTAATTGTCGGCAATATAGTAATAATATAGTCGGCGTTGACAAATTTTTTCAACGGCTTGTGACTCTGTAATTGCATTCTTTCTTCTGTCAGTTATCAGCTGTTACTTTTAGCTTGCTTTAGAAAAAAAGTGCGCGAAATTTTGTTTTCATTTGTTTGTTTGGCGTCAATTTTAATATGGGTACCACATGTATTGAAAGAAATTCATTTAACAAACCGAATCAACGCTTGTGATATGCACCTTAAACGCATTGAATTCGATCCGTTTTTAAAACGAATCATAACTGGAGATGAAAAATGGATTGTTTACAACAACGTTAGTCGAAAACGATCATGGTCCAAGCATGGTGAATCAGCTCAAACCACTTCAATGGTTAATATCCACCAAAAAAAGGTTATGCTGTCTGTTTGGTGGGATTGGAAGGGTGTGGTATATTTTGAGCTGCTTCCAAGGAACCAAACGATTAATTCGGATGTTTACTGTCAACAATTGGACAAATTGAATACAGCCATCAAGGAGAAGCGACCAGAATTGGTCAATCGTAAAGGTGTCATATTCCACCAGGACATCGCTAGACCGCACACATCTTTGGGCACTCGCCAGAAACTGAGTGAGCTTGGCTGGGAACTTTTGATGCATCCACCATATATCCCTGACCTTGCACCATCAGACTACCATTTATTTCGATCTTTGCAGAACTCCTTAAATGGTAAAACTTTCGGCAATGATGAGGCTATAAAATCGCACTTGATTCAGTTTTTTGCAGATAAAGGCCAGAAGTTCTATAAGCGTGGAATACTGAATTTGCCAGGAAGATGGCAAAAGGTTATCGAACAAAATGGCAATTATATATTTGATTAAAGTTCATTCTAAGTTTTATTAAAAATGCATTTACTTTCTTTTAAAAAAGCAATTACTTTTTAGGCAACCCAATATTATCAGGGGGAGAGTATTGTATCCTGTGGCATATATTAGACCATTCCTTTGCCCAATATATATTCAATTCTATAAGTTTTTCTGCTTGTATCCGTGGCAACCTTAAACGCAGAACTCTGTTGATACAACAAAAATGATTTTTTAACGTAGACATATATAAAGTGGATAGACCAGTTTCTAAGTAGACGTAATATTTGGAAGATATAACATTTTCTTAATAAAAAACCTTAATAGTTTCTCAACACATTCAACATTATTGATCTGGAGCATGCTGTGAAAATGTTCAGTTTATTAGTCTTTGATATCTTAGGGTGGGCCAAATACTTCGACCATGTCGAATTTATAGCCATCTTGGAAGATACAAGTTTTGTCTGTAAGTGAGCGTTGAATGATAAGTTGTAAGCTATTTCAACCCCAAGGTAAGTGTATCGGTTTACAATATCAATTTCTTGATTGTTTAATGCCATCTAAGATTCGTTCTTATTCGACCACCTTTACGAAAAACAAGTATTTTCGATTTTAATAAATTGACCTTTTAACGCCATTTAGTACCAATACCCTTGCAGAGCGTTTATCATTTCTTGTAAACAGGTGGGCGAATCAGACAGAATTACTATGTCATCTGCGTAAAGTAATACTTTGATATTACAACCTGCGACACTGACTCCGCCCGGTAATTCATTGGGCAAATCGTTGATGTATACTGAAAAAAGTGTCGGACTTAAAATATTTACATCCCTGTTTCACACCCGAATTTACTCTAAAGGATTTCGAAAAACCGTAGCTGTCCCATACCTTAGTAGTCGTATCCTCATACAGACCTTACAATATTCTGATAATTTTCGTAGACAAACCCATGCTTGACAATTTGTAAAAAAGGCTGCTTCTAGGGATCAAGTCAAAAGCCGTTGAAAAATCAATGAAAAAGCTATACGTGGGTTTATTATTATTCATATTTAGATATGCCGTATTCACAAAGTTAAAAATGTTGTCAACTGTTGAATATTCCTTTCTGAAACCAGCCTGAAATTCATTAAGAATGGTTTCACGTTCCAGCCAACTTGTAATACGATTCAGTAAAATAGAGTTGAACATTTTCGAAATTGTATTCATGAGAGATAATCCTCTATAGTTCGAAGCAATATTAGGATCGCCTTTTTTTAAAAGGGGAATCAATATTGATTGTGTAAATTTCGGTATATCCTCTTGTAAAAAAATTTTATTAAAGATGAGGAGGACATCCCTCAGAAAATTATGGGGAGCATATTTATAATATCCATAAGGTATGCCATCTTGCCCTGGGGACTTGTTTGTTTCCAGCTATTTAATAACATCGAGCAATTCGACAAATTCTATAGGCGAGTCCAGGAAGGGTTCTATGAAAAATTCAGAATATGGCAGGTTCGATAGAAGAGTTCAGCTGATGTTTTGTTTTTTTTTAATTTGGTGGTGTTGGTGGTAAAAAATTATTCCAGTATTTCCTTTAGATTTTATGCAAATACTGATGAAAACACACCAAGATTAACAGTCACCTGTAGTTCAGAAATCGATGCCCTTTCTGCTCAGTGATTATATGTAGTATCCCAGATCGTGAAGCCAATTTTAGGTGTCAGGATGCGGTATGTAGCAATTGCCGGCAGCAATGACTGGAGCTTATGAAAAACACGTCTGACTATGGTGAATACTTGTTAAAAAATTAGCGTCCCCTAGAAGTTCAAGAGTATAATTGGCAGGTTGCTTTATATGGTAGCTATATCAAGTTATGAATCGATTTGGACCATACTTAGCACAATTGTTGGAAGCGTTACCATAACGATATGTGCTAAATTTCAGCCATCTGGTGGCTCAAGAAATATAAACGGGAGATCGATTTACATGGGAGCCATATAGGGTTTTGGAGCGATTCGGGTCATACTTGGCAAATCTGTTGAATGTCATAAAAAACGTCATATTACAATTTCAGCCAAATCGGCTATCAATTGCTCTCTTCATAGGCTCGAGAAGATATGACCCATTTACAATCTAAACCGACCTACACTAATAGGAAGTCTTTGTGCAAAATTTTAAGTGGCTAGCTTTACTCCTTCGAAAGTTAGCGTGCTGTCCAAAGACAGTGGACAGACGGACATGGCATGGGGGTTAAGACCAATATTTCGAATGGAGATTCCATTCTTTCTATGACCCCAATTTGTATTCGCCTTCTTCAAGATTTTATACTTAAACCTCGATTGTTACCCTCAACATTTACCTTAATTGTGACATAAACCAATCCCCTGATTTATCTTCTTATGCTTCTTTCGTTATTTTTATACCCTCCACCATAAGATGGGGGGTATACTAATTTCGTCATTCTGTTTGTAACTACTCGAAATATTCGTCTGAGACCCCATAAAGTATATATATTCTTGATCGTCGTGACATTTTATGTCGATCTAGCCATGTCCGTTCGTCTGTCCGTCCGTCCGTCCGTCCGTCCGTCTGTCCGTCTGTCTGTCGAAAGCACGCTAACTTCCGAAGGAGTAAAGCTAGCCGCTTGAAATTTTGCACAAATACTTCTTATTAGTGTAGGTCAGTTGGTATTGTAAATGGGCCATATCGGTCCATGTTTTGATATAGCTGCCCTATAAACCGATCTTGGGTCTTGACTTCTTGAGCCTCTAGAGTGCGCAATTCTTATCCGATTGGGATGAAATTTTGCATGACGTGTTTTGTTGTGATATCCAATAACTGTGCCAAGTATGGTTCAAATCGGTCCATAACCTGATATAGCTGCCATATAAACCGATCTTGGGTCTTGACTTCTTGAGCCTCTAGAGTGCGCAATTCTTATCCGAGTGAAATGAAATTTTGCACGACTTGTTTTGTTATTATATCCAACAACAGTGCAAAGTATGGTTCAAATCGGTCCATAACCTGATGTAGCTGCCATATAAACCGATCTTGGGTCTTGACTTCTTGACCCTCTAGAGGGCGCAATTCGTATCCGATTGGAATGGAATTTCGCACGACGTGTTTTGTTATGATACCCAATAGCTGCGCCAAGTATGGTTCAAATCGGTCCATAACCTGATATAGCTGCCATATAAACCGATCTTGGGTCTTGACTTCTTGAGCCTCTAGAGGGCGCAATTCTTATCCGATTGGAATGGAATTTCGCACGACGTGTTTTATTATGATACCCAATAGCTGTGCCAAGTATGGTTCAAATCGGTCCATAACCTGATATAGCTGCCATATAAACCGATCTTGGGTCTTGACTTCTTGAGCCTCTAGAGGGCGCAATTCTCATCCGCCTTCTCTCATGACCTTCAACATACGTGTATAATATAGTATGAATCGACCAATAGCTTGATACAGCTCTATCACCCGATTTTGCTTCTTGAGCCCCTACAAGGCGCAATTCTTATCCGAATGAACTGAAATATTACACAATGACTTCTACAAGGTTCAGCATTCATGTATGGTCCGAATCAGACTTTGACTTGATATAGGTCCAATAGCATAACAGTTCTTATTCAATATTCTATGATTGTCTAAAAAGAGATACCGCGGATAGAACTCGACAAATACAATCAATGGTGGAGGGTATATAAGATTCGGCACGGCCGAACTTAGCACGCTCTTACTTGTTTTTATACCCACCACCGAAGGATGGGGGTATATTCATTTTGTCATTCCGTTTGCAACACATCGAAATATCCATTTCCGACCCTATAAAGTATATATATTCTTGATCAGCGTAAAAATCTAAGACGATCTAGACATGTCCGTCCGTCTGTCCGTCTGTCCGTCTGTCTGTTGAAATCACGCTACAGCCTTTAAAAACAGAGATATTGAGCTGAAACTTTGCACAGATTCTTTTTTTGTCCATAAGCAGGTTAAGTTCGAAGATGGGCTATATCGGACTATATCTTGATATAGCCCCCATATAGACCGATCGGCCGATTTAGGGTCTTAGGCCCATAAAAGCCACATTTATTATCCGATTTTGCTGAAATTTGGGACAGTGAGTTGTGTTAGGCCCTTCGAGATCCTCCGTGAATTTGGCTCAGATGGGTCCAGATTTGGATATAGCTGCCATATAGACCGATCCCCCAATTTAGGGTCTTAGGCTCATAAAAGCCACATTTATTATCCGATTTTGCTGAAATTTGGGACAGTGAGTTGTGTTAGGCCCTTCGACATCCTCCGTGAATTTGGCTCAGATCGGTCTAGATTTGGATATAGCTGCCATATAGACCGATCATCCGATTTAGGGTCTAAGTCCCATAAAAGCCACATTTATTATCCGATCTTGCTGAAATTTGAGACAGTGAGTTGTGTTATGCCTATCGACATCTTTCTTCAATTTGGCCCAGATCGGTTCATATTTGGATATAGCTGCCATATAGACCGATTTCTTGATTTATGGTTTTGGGCCCATAAAATGCTTATTTATTATCCGATGTCGCCAAAATTTGGGACAGTGAGTTAAGTTAAACCCTTTGACATACTTCTGCATATCGCACAGATCGGTTCAGATTTGGATATAGCTGCCATATTGGCCGATATCTACGTTTTAGGTTTTGGGGCCATAAAAGACGCATTTATTGTCCGATGTCGCTGAAATTTGAGACAGTGAGTTTGGTTAGGCTCTTCGAAGTCCTTCTTCAATTTTGCCCAGATCGGTCGAGATTTGAATATAGCTGCCGTATAGACCGATATCGCGATTTAAGGTCTTGGCCCCATAAAAGGCGCATTTATAATCCGATTTCACTGAAATTTGACACAGTGACTTATGTTAGGCTTTTCGACATCCGTGTCGTATATGGTTCAGATCGGTTTATTTTTAGATATAGCTAGTGTACTTTAGTATTTGGTCCAAATCGGAACATATTTTGATATAACTGATATGGGACATAAGGTATGAAATTTCCACCGAATTTTGATGAAAGGTGGTTTACATATATTCCCGAGGTGGTGGGTATCCAAAGTTCGGCCCGGCCGAACTTAACGCCTTTTTACTTGTTTTTTTTCTGTTTTTTCATTTTTAAGAAGAATCCGTAGTGATGGTTGTAATCTAAGTTTCGACCCGGTTGTGTTTGTCATAGTGTGTTTATAGTAGCTTTTCGTGTAAGTGAAACTTTTGTGTAAATAAAAGTGAAGCAGATGTTTTTTTTCCTTTCTACACAAAATTATCTCTTTTCTATAGCATTTTTGTTGCAAAACAAAAAACAAATGTAACTGGTTTTTTGTTAGGTGATTACATTTACATTTATTAACAATTAAATATTTATTTTGTACACGGTCACTGAACTGCAAATAGCCACATAAATTATCCAAAAAAATCGCAAAAAATCCTTTAAAAATCAAGCCATTTCCCTTATTCACCCTTAAAACGAGTGACAGTGGCAACCAAAAAAAAAAAAAAAAACAAACAAACCTCAGATAAAAACAAAAAACCAATACAAAGGAAACTATAGAAAAATTAAAACCCGTACAAAGATCTATTTTCCAAGTATTAATTACATTTACACAAATTGCATAAAACAAACCATGCAGAAAGAAGTGGAATGGAGCAGTAGTAGAGCACAACCACCACCATAAGAGTCCTTGGAAAAACCATCTGCAAAAAAAGGATGTTAGTAAAAGAGCAAAAAATAAAAACTTTGAGCTATGACAACTGAGCCGAAAGGTACCAATCATGTCATTGTTAGCAATTTTATTACAGAATTCCAGTTTTCGTTATATTTTGTTTGGGAAGATTGTTATGCCATAGATCGCTTGAGTGTGGCACACCGGCCTTGGTTACTAGGAAGTTTGACTGCATGCTACAATGCTGTTTGTATAGCACTGAAAAATCATCAACCCCTTCCTTCCTTCCTAACTTTCTTCCCTGTTAATAGGATGAGTTGACTATGTGGGATTTTCCCGTGAGTATGAAATTCGCTCTAGCTCGGTGCCAAGTCAATTTTTATTTGCTGGTTACATCCATCATCATGTTTGTACTATGGATTTCAACGAAATCCTCAACCACTTCTCATTTACCCCATACAGTTGCCAGTTGCCGCGGCATTTGTAATGACAAAGAAATAAATGTCGAATTTGGTTAACAGCAAGGCCTGTCCGCCTTGCTGGGAACGAACTATCAACAACTGAGAAGAGATGTAGGCAAGAATTTCCGCAGAAATATGTTAAACAAACACTTAGGAAATGATTTTTTAATTGTCTGGGAAAATCAGACGAGAATATCCGTATTGTAAACAAATTCGTTGAGAGGTCACAAGTTCAACGGAGAATGAGGGCAACGCGAAGATTCGCCAAACAGTCGTTTGTATGGCAAATAGGATTTGTCAGGAAACAAGAATGATATGTAATAAATGTATTTTTAATTATAGTGGGAATAATGAGTACAATGGGTAATTGCATACTGTACTTTGCTCCTAAAATGAAAGAAAGATATTCCAAGGACTTTTATTCCCACATAAAGAGAAAAGTACAAAAATATATTAAGGAACTGTTAAATGGACGTACTAGTTAATACTGGAATGTTTTAGGTGGACTTCGGCAAAGGTGTATTGGGAAAATTACGAGATATTACTTAATCTTAAACGATTTTGATAACAATCGCTAGAAATTCACACGTTTTGCGCTAAATTAATTTTGGAAATATCAGCAGTCATTAGAGAGTGATATATGTTAAATTTCGTAGGGATCGGTTAAAAAGTTAACATAGTATTGCAATATAACTCAAAACGTGGACCTTTATCTAAGTACGAAATGCACACAAAAAAGAAATAAAGCGTTTGGGCCATTTTTATGACAAACAAATACTTTTGTTTTGTTGTTTTTCTTTTTTTTTTGTAACTGCGTAACTTTTCATAAACGAAGCATTCTTGAACATTACTTACTTCGTTTGTCGTAAACTCTTAAGCAGCGTCGCTAACGTTAAACTTTCTTGTGTTGCTAAACCAAAAACTCGTTAATAGCAAAAGTGTTTCGATAGCCGCAAACGTTTATTTGTTTACTAAGCCAATAATTATTCCCTTGTGTTATCTCTTTCATGTTATCCTTGCACATTACTGTGAACACACGCAGGAAAACAGTGCCAAGCAAGTTCATGGGCTTGCAAATAATTGCAATGATGTGCTGGTCACTTGGATAGAAACATTTTTAGACACAACATTTTTATACCCTCCACCATAAGATGGGGGGTATACTAATTGCGTCATTCTGTTTGTAACTACTCGAAATATTCGTCTGAGACCCCATAAGGTATATATATTATTGATCGTCGCGAAATTTTATGTCGATCTAGCCATGTCCGTCCGTCTGTCTGTCGAAAGCCCGCTAACTTTCGAAGGAGTAGAGCTAGCCACTTGAAATTTTGCACAAATACTTCTTATTAGTGTAGGTCGGTTGGTATTGTAAATGGGCCATATCGGTCCATGTTTTGATATAGCTGCCATATAAACCGATCTTGAGTCTTGACTTTTTGAGCCTCTAGAGTGCGCAGTTCTTATCCGATTGGGATGAAATTTTGCACGACGTGTTTTGTTATGATATCCAATAACCAATCCACGTATGGTTGAAATCGCTTTATAACCTGATATAGCTGCCATATAAACCGATCTTGGGTCTTGACTTCTTGAGCCTCTAGAGTGCGCAATTCTTATCCGATTAGCACGCTTTTACTTGTTTTATTTTTTGACTGAGCAAAGAGCAGTCAGTTGGTTGAGCAGCAGCTCGGTCGAGTGTGGATGTTAAACTCGGAAATTGGCAATTTTTAAGTTTCGCCTTATTGCTGGTATGTCTAATGACAAAAATCGTTAAAGCAATTTTCTTTTTGCCAGGTACAAGAAAACACAACAAGAATTTCTAAGGCAAATACATTGTTTGGTCATATATACGCGTTAAATAAATGTCCATCCCAAAGTAGGTATTTAAATGTGCGAAAACAACAACTACCATAATAGCATAACGAAAACGGCAGATTATAATACAAAACCATAATGAAGTTGTGCAAAAACAAGTAAGAGCTTGCTAAGTTCGGCCGAATTTTATATACCCTCCACCATGGATTGCATTTGTCGAGTTCTATGCGCGGTATCTCTTTTTAAGCAAACAAAGAATATTGAATAAGAACTGTTATGCTATTGGAGCTATATCAAGTTATAGTTCAATTCGGACCATAAAAGAACGCCGAAAATTGTACAAGTCATTGCGTATAATTTCAGTTCATTCGGATAAGAATTGAGCCTTGTAGGGGCTCAAGAAGCAAAATCGGGAGATAGGTTTATATGGGATCTGTATCAAGCTATTGGTCGATAGAGACCATTTTAGACACGTATGTTGAGCGAAGCCGATGTACAAAATTTCAATCAAATCGGACGAGAATTACGCCCTCTAGAGGCTCAAGAAGTCAAGACCCAAGATCGGTTTATATGGCAGGTATATAAAAACATGGACCAATTACACTAATAAACAAGTAAAAGCGTGCTAAGTTCGGCCGGGCCGAATCTTATATACCCTCCACCATTGATCGCATTTGTCGAGTTCTTTCCCCGGCATCTCTTCTTAGGCAAAACAGGATATAAGAAAAGATTTGCTCTGCTATTAGAGCGATATCAAGATATTTTCCGGTTTGGACCACAATTAAATTATATATTGGAGACCTGTCAGCCAATTCGAATAAGAATTGCGCCCTTTGGGGGCTCAAGATGTAAAATAGAGAGATCGATTTATATGGGAGCTGTATCAAGCTATAGACCGATTCAGACCATAATAAACACGTATGTTAATGGTCATGAGAGAATCCGTCGTACAAATTTTCAGGCAAATCGGATAATAATTGCGACTTCTAGAGGCTCAAGAACCCAGATCGGTTTATATGGCAGCTATAATAGGATATGAACCGATTTGAGCCTTATTGGGCACAGTTGTTAAAAGTAAGAATAAAATACGTCATGCAAAATTTCAGCCCAATCGGATAGGAATTGCGCCCTGTAGAAGCTCAAGAAGTCAAGTCCCCAGGTCGGTTTATATGACAACTATATCAGCTTATAGACTAATTTAAACCATACTTGGCACAGCTGTTGGATATCTAACAAAATACTTCTTGCCAAAATTCATTCAATTCGGATAAGAATTGCGCCCTCTAGAGGCTGAAGAAGTCAAGACCCAAGATCGGTTTATATGGCAGCTATACCAGGTTATGAACCGATTTGAACCATACTTGGCACAGTTGTTGGATATCATAACAAAACACGTCGTGCAAAATTTCATTCCAATCGGATAAGAATTGCGCACTCTAAAGGCTCAAGAAGTCAAAACCCGCGATCGGTGGATATGGCAGTTATATCAGGTTATGGACCGATTAAAACCATACTTGGCACAGTTATTGGTTGTCATAAGAAAACACGTCGTGCAAAATTTCATCCCAATCAGATAAGAATTGCGCACTCTAGAGGCTCAAGAAGTCAAGACCCAAGACCGGTTTATATGGCAGCTATATCAGGTTATGGACCGATTTCAACCATACTTAACACAGTTTTTGGATATCGTAACAAAATACTTCGTGCCTAAATTCATTCAAATCGGATAAGATGTGCCCTCTAGAGGCTCAAGAAGTCAAGACCCAAGATCGGTTTATATGACAGCTATATCAGGTTATGGACCGATTTGAACCATACTTGGCACTGTTGTTGGATATCATAACCAAACACTTCGTGCAAAATTTCATTCCATTCGGATAAGAATTGCGCACTCTAGAGGCTCAAGAAGTCAAGACCCAAGATCGGTTTATATGGCAGCTATATCAAAACATGGACCGATATGGCCCATTTACAATACCAACTGACCTACACTAATAAGAAGTATTTGTGCAAAATTTCAAGCGGCTAGCTTTACTTCTTTGGAAGTTAGCGTGCTTTCGACAGACAGACAGACGGACGGACGGACAGACGGACGGACATGGCTAGATCGACATAAAATGTCACGATCAAGAATATATATACTTTATGGGGTCTTAGACGAATATTTCGAGTAAATACAAACAGAATGACGAAATTAGTATACCCCCCATCCTATGGTGGAGGGTATAAAAGTATTTGTGTAAAATTTAAAACGGCCAGCTTTACACCTTCGAAAGATAGCGTGCTTTCAACAGACAGACGGACGGACACGTCTAGATGGACTTAAAATAAGATGACGATCAAGAATATATTTACTTTGTGAGGTCTCAGACGCATATTTCGAGGTGTTACAAACAGAATGACGAAGTTAGTATACCCCCACCCTATGATGGTGGGTATAATGAAGGCTTTTCGTTCAAAAATGTTCAAAAGAAATTAAATACAATTTTTTTTTTAATAAAACAAGTAAAAGCGTGCCAAGTTCGGCCGGGCTGAATTTTGGAAACCCACCACCATGGATTCTGCTTAAAATTCATACAAAATATTTTTTTGAAGGGCATAATTTTATTCTACGTACCAAACTTCTGTCAAACCAACAAAAATTAAAGTTTCTAGGAACCAAACAAGGTGAATCGAGAGGCCGGTTTATATGGCAGCTTTACATCAGATTATATACTGTTTTGGACCGTACTTGACACGGTTTTTGAAAGTCGTAACAGGACAGTGCGTGCAAAATTTAAGCCAAATCCGACAAAAATTGCGGCTTGTAAGGGCTTAAGAAATCAAAACGGGAAATCGGTTTATATGGGAGCTATATCATATTATGGACTGATTTGGAGCGGATTTGACGCAGTCGTTGGAAGTTATAAAGCAACACTATCTGCAAAATTTAAGCAAAACTGGCAAATATTGCGGCTTCCAGGGGCTCAAAAAGTAAAATTTTGAGATCGGTTTATTTGGGAGCTATATTAGTTTATAGACTGATTTGAACCATACTTGAAACAGCTGTTAAAAGTCACAACAAAATACCACTTGCAAAATTTCAGTCAAATCGGACAAAAATTGCGCCTTCTGGGGGCCAAAGAAGTCAAATCAGGTGATCGGTTAGTATTATAGCCATATCCAAATCTGAAATGATATGCCCCATTGGCAATCCCAACCGACCTATATTAAATGTAAGTATCTGTGCAAAATTTTAAGCGGCTAGCTCTACACGTTCGAGCGCTATCGTGATTTCGATAGACGTACGGACGAACGGATGGACATGGCTAGATCAATTAGAATGTCGAGATGATCATGAATATATATACTTTATGGGATCTTACATGAATATTTCGAGGTGTTGCAAACGGAGCGACTAGATTAGTATACCTCCATCCTATGGTGGTAGGTATAACAAGTAAAAGCGTGCTATGATCGGGCGAGCCGAATATTGGGTACCCACCTCAATATATTCCGCTTAAACTTCACCCTTGTTAACAGAGTTTGTATTTGTATTATTTTGGTCTAAAAAAGTCATATCGGTATTGACCGATTTTGCTAAAACTTGGCACTGCTGTTGTAAGTTATACGATAGGAAATTGGAACAAATTTCAACCTAAATTTGGGATTCTAAGGGCTGACGGAG
This sequence comes from Stomoxys calcitrans, assembly GCF_963082655.1. NCBI lineage: Eukaryota > Metazoa > Arthropoda > Insecta > Diptera > Muscidae > Stomoxys > Stomoxys calcitrans. The sequence continues at coordinate 47,591,577 of NC_081552.1, forward strand.
TCAAATCCGGGTATCGGTTTATATGGGGGCTATATATGTTTATAGACTGATTCGGAACATACTTGGCATGGATGTTTGAAATCATATCTCAAGCCTTTGTGCCAAATTTCAGCCAAATCGGATGAAAATTGAGGCTTCTAAGGGCTCAGGAAATCAAATCGGGGGTTCGGTTTATTTGGGAGCTATATCTGTTCACAGACCGATTCGGATCATACTTGGCATGGATGCTGGAAGTCATAACTTATGATTTTTTTTCCGATAAAAATTGAGGCTTCTTGGGGTTCAAGAAGTCAAATCGGGGACAGGAAACTGAATTGGACAGGAAACTGAATTGGAAGTGTCACATTCAGGAGAGTACTAAACATTTACTTAAAAATTTGTCTTAAGAAAAAAATTCATTAAAATTTTGTTTATTTTTTAGTTTTTTTAAGGCTTTGTCTTAAGAAAACATTTTATAAGAATTTTGAGTTAAGAAAAAATTTTCCATCAAATTTTGTCATTAGAGAAAAATGAATAGAATTGTTGTCATTAAAAAAAATTTAAGAAAATTTTAAGAAAAACATCAATAAAATTTTCTATTTAAAAAATTTCTTTAAAATACTACCTTAAACAAATTAAAACATCTTAAGTTCGGCCGTGCCGAACTTTGGATACCCACTACCATGGAAATATTAACCATCCTCTTTTATAACAACTCCACTACCGCATCCATAGTAATATGCAAATGGGGGCTGGCCTGGACCATATTTGATTCGGGTCTATATGGCAGCTATATATCTAAATATATTCTGATCTCTACCATATGCTGGTCGGATGAAGGGATTCTTTTATCAACTCACTATTTAAAATTTCAGCGAATCGGACAATAATTGGGGGCTTTTATGGGCTTTAAACCCTCAATCGGCAGATATGTGTCAGCTATGTCTAAATATTGTCCGATATAGACCATATTTAGGTGTGATGACTGCAGGCTTTAAAAAACTCACTGTTTTAAGCTTCAGCGAAATCGGTTAGTAAATGCAACTTTTATGGGCTCAAGACCCATATTCGTCAGATCGCTCTATGTTGTAGCTATATCCGAATATAGACCGATCTGAACCAAATTCGAGTTGCATATCGTAAGGCTTTAATCAACTCACTATTTCAAATTTCAGCGAAGTCAGATCGCTCTTTGTGGCAGCTTTATCTAAATATTGTCCGATCTTAACCATGTTTAAGTGTGCCAAGGATAACACAGTGTCCGTAACCGCCACATGACCAAAGAGAAAGCTCCCTTAGCATCACGGCAGTGGTTGCAACAATTTGTCTAGCCACAATGCCCAGAGGCATTATATTAGGTGTCGCCCTCAGTTCGGCTGTTTCTTAGGATCCGGTTGAGTATTGAAAAGTAGGTGGACTTTTGAAGCGCCGTCCACGAGACCATAACACCATATAGCACTATAGGTCTGGCAACTGCAGTATATACCCAATGTACGCCGCGCGGTCTAAACCCCCCCACTTTTGCCAATGGCTCTCTAGCAGGGGTAAAGTGTAAGAGTGGCCTTTCTTGCCCTTTCCAATATGTTGGATTTGAAGTTCAATTTCCTGTTCAGTAAAACACCCAGGTATTTTGAGCTTTTTGTAAATGTCTCCTCCCAAGGAGACAGGTGCCACTGTAGGCAACTTGTATCTCCTGCTGAAAAAAACTACTTCAGTCTTGCACGGATTTATAGCTAGACCATTTTCGGTAGCCCACTTCGGTGTTGCACGTAGAGCTTCCTGAATTATATCTCTTAGACTGCTGGCAAATTTCCCCTAACCGCAATTGCCTCGTTATCAGCATACGCGACCACTTTTACACCTTTTTCTTCCAGAGACAATAATATATTGTTAATGACTATATTCCAAAGTAGAGGAGAGGTGTTCCTTGAGTTGTTCCTCTGCTGACCCATCTTTTTAGATCCACAGACCCCAAGCCTGCCGTAATGCATCTTTTAGTAAGTAAATTATTAATAAACTTTCTTGCGGTAGATTTGATGCCTAGAAACTCCAACTCCTTCGTGATTGACGTCGGTTTTACATTATTGAAAGCACCATCAATGTCACGAAATGCCACCATTGTATATTCCTTTACAGCGAGAGAACCCTCTTTGTAGCCGACTAGGTGGTGAAGGGCTGTTTTAGTGGATTTGCCTTCACTATATGCATGCTGCTGCCGCGACAGGCGATCTCCAGGGATCTTTGCCCTAAGATATGTTTCTATCAACCTCTCAAGGGTTTTCAGCATAAAGGATGAACGACTAATAGAACGAAATATCTCTCCTTCGTGTGGTAAATTTTTCCTGCTTACGGGATTGAAGATGTCCTTCGTGTCCTTCCATCCCACAGGTATATATCAGCATATCGATACAGGCAGAGTATATCTCCCTAAGCCAAGGAACCAGGGTATCAGACATAGCTTGTAATTCAACCGGTGATACATCATTAGGGCCTGGCGACTTAAAGGTGTCGAAGTTCTGCTTTGATAGCAATCGAAATTAAACAAATTTTATTGAAGTTTGAATTTTCTCCTGGAATTCATTGCCTTTACTCCTTGCCTTGCTTTCCTTATATTCCATCAATTTTCTACCACAAAACAAAAAAAGCAATGGAAAAAAACCACCAAATCCTTTTAGTGTCATCAATTTTTAATTAATCCTTTGATAACGCCCAACCGGACGTTTATATGTCAAGTTTGGTACTTCGTTCTACTATGCGTTCCTTCATATCGTATTGGCCCAACGAGATGCTGTCTCAATGCAATTTGGTCTATATCAACAGAAACCATTGTGCCCCGAAAAAGATCAGTGATTTTTTGTCGCTTAAACATGCAGATGTTGTAGTCTGTAATGCCCTGTTCTTGTTGGCAATGCAAAACAACGATGGATGGTCCAATGCTTGGATGAATGCCTTCGAAGAATGGAAAATACGCATGGTATGGTGCATTTTCATTGTCAATATTTTGTGCTTCCAGCATATGGACCAATTTTTAAACGATTTTTGTGGACATCATTGAAGCATAGCGCAAAGAGATAACGTGAAAGATATGTGGCCGTAAATGACAGAAAATCTTAGGTTTTTTTTTTTTTGGTTTTTTTGTTTGGGGACATCATGATGTTTTATTGTCAAACTTTTTTTTTTCTATGGAATTCGACCCATGGTCGTATGGATGAAAAGACTATCGAAAAGAAAATTTGCATCCCTTAATCTGTTAATGGCAAGGGCAATCTGAACTGAAAAGGATATTAAAATATTTTAAAAATCACAAATGTTAAGTAAATTCGTGAAAAGATTTCATCAGCGAGATTTGTCAAATGGATTAAAGTGCTTTGCATACCCACAACAGGTTATAAATAATTTTTTTTTATACCCACAACTATAGAAAAGTGGGTGCTCGTATATTTATTTAGTCATTGCAACACATCAAAAAGTCCATTTCCGACCCTACAAAGTATATATTTGATATTTGATCGTCGAACAGCTCTAAGACGATTAAACGATTTCCATGTGTCTGCCCCTCCGTGTGTACGTCTTCTTCTATACGCAGGTTAAGCTATTAAATGGGCTAAATCGGACTATATTTGGATATAACTTCCATAAAAAACGATCTGGCGATTAAGGGTTTTAGGCCAGTAAAAGCCGCATTCGTTGTCCGAATTCATTGAAATTTTAAACAATAAGTAGATAAAAGCCTCCCGATATCCGACTCAAATATGGTTTAGATCGGTTCATATTCGGATATAGTTGCCATATAGAGCGATCTTCCGATTACGAGTCTTGAGCCCATAAAAGCTGCATTTATAACCCGATTAGGCTTAAACTTAAAATAGTGGGTTGTTTTAAGTATTGCGTCAATATAGCTGCCATATAGACCGATCTGCCGACTGAGGGTCGTAAGCTAATAAAAGCTGCATAAATTTCCCGATTTCGCTGGAATTTGATACAATGACTTGTATTAAGCCTCCCGTCATCCGACCAGTATATGGTGCAGATATGACTATGTTTATATATATGTGCCTTATATACCGATCAATATAGGGTCTTAATCCCATAAAAAGCGGACTTGTTGCACGATTTCACTGAAACTGTGACTTTTACAAGAGTTCTCGGGAACTGAATCAAATATGATCCAGACAAGCCCCTATTTGCATATTTCTATGGATATAATAGAGAAGTTGTTATAATAGAGGATGGTAATTTAACACTCCACCATAAGATGGGAGGTATACTAATTTCGTCATTCTGTTTGTAACTACTCGAAATATTCATCTGAGACCCCATAAAGTATATACATTCTTGATCGTCGCGACATTTTATGTCGATCTAGCCATGTCCGTCCGTCTGTCCGTCCTCCCGTCCGTCCGTTTGTCTGTCGAAAGCACGCTAACTTCCGCAGGAGTAAGGCTAGCCGTTTGAAATTTTGCACAAATACTTCTTATTAGTGTATGTCAGTTGGTATTGCAAACGGGCCATATCGGTACATGTTTTGATATAGCTGCCATATAAACCGATCTTGGGTCTTGACTTCTTGAGCCTCTAGAGTGCACAATTCTTATCCGATTGGAATGAAATTTTGCACGACGCGTTTTAGTATCACTTCTAACAACTGTGCTAAGTATGGTTCAATTCGGGCCATTACCTGGTATAGCTGCCATATAAACCGATCTTGGGTCTTGACTTCTTGAGCCTCTAGAGTGCACAATTCTTATCAGATTGGAATGAAATTTTGTACGACTTGTTTTAGTATCACTTCTAACAACTGTGCCAAGTATGATTCAAATCGGTCCATAACCTGATATAGCTGTCATATAAGCAGATCTGGGGATTTGACTTCTTGAGCTTCTAGAGGGCCCAATTCCTACCCGATTTGGCTGAAATTTTGCAAGACGTATTTTATTTTTATTTTTTCAACAACTGTGTCAAATAACGTTCAAATCGGTCCATAACCTGATATAGCTGCCATATAAACCATTGTGGGATCTTGACTTCTTGATCCCTAGAGGTCGCAATTATTATCCGATATGCCTGAAATTTAGTACGACGGATCCTCTCATTACCATCAACAAACGTGTTTATTATGGTCTAAATCGGTCTATTGTCCGATACAGCTCCCATATAAATCATTCTCTCTATTTTACTTCTTGAGCCCCCAATGGGCGCAATTCTTATTCGAATTGGCTGACATTTTACACAGGTCTCCAACATATATTTTAATTGTGGTCCGAACCGGACCATATCTTGATATCGCTCTAATAGCAGAGCAAATCTTTTCTTATAACCTTTTTTGCCTAAGAAGAGATGCCGGGAAAAGAACTCGACAAATGCGATCCATGGTGTAGGGTATATAAGATTCGGCCCGGCCGAACTTAGCACGCTTTTACTTAATTTTTTCATTTTATTTTATTTTTTTTTATTCTGTCCACCATAAGATGGGGTTATAAAAACTTCGTTATTCCATTTGTAACACATCAAAAAATTGATCTGAGACCCAACAAATTATATTCTTGATCGTCTTGACATTCTGTCGAAAGCACGCAAACTTTCTATTACCGTGAGTCGGTTCGCATTTTAAATGGGCTATATCGGTCCAATATGAACCGATCCTGTATATTGACTTCTCTAGAGGGCACAATTCTTATTCGATTCGGCTGTCCAGGCTGACCGGTTTTGGTACCAGGTTTTTTTTTTTTTTTTGGCTTCCAACAACTGTGCCAAGTATGGTCCAAATCGAATCCTAACCTGATATAGCTCTCATATAAACCGATCTACGATCTTGACTTATTGAACCATTAAAGGGCGCAATTATTATCCGATTTGGCTGAAATTTTGCATTAAGTGTATTGTAACAACTGCGCCAAGTATGGCTCAAATCGGTACATAACTTGATAAAGCTTCCACATAAACCAATTTCGGAGCTTGAATTCGTGACCCTTTAGAGGGTGCAATTAAAATCCCGTTTGGTTGAAATTTTGCAGGAAGCGTTTTGATTTGACTATCAACAACTGTGCCTAGTACGGTGCAAATCGATTCATAACCTGATATAGCTGCCATATAACCAGATCTCCCGATTTTATAGCTTGAGCCACTATAGGGCTCAATACTTATCCGAATTGGCTGAAATTTTCCATAATGACTTCCACTTTGGTATCCAACAGCCAAACTAAGCATGGCCCCAATCGCTTTATAACTTGGTATAGATGAAAAAGCTCAGCAATTCTTATCCATTATCTTTTGTTTTCCTATAATGATATATCGGGCAAAGAACTTGACAAATGCGATCTATGGTGGGGAGCATATTAGGTACGACCCGGTCGAACTTAGCACGCTTATACTGGATATATTATACCCACCACCATAGGATGGGAATATACTAATTTAGCCACTCCGTTTGTAAATACTCGAAATATTCGTATAAGACCTCATAAAGTATATATATTCTTGATCGTCTCGACGTTCTGAGTCGATCTAGCCATTTCCTCCTGTCCGTCTGTCGAAATCACGATAGAGCTCGAACACGTGAAGCTAGCGGCTTGAAATTTTTGCATAGATTCTAAGCATTAATGTAGGTCGTTGGGGATTGCCAATAGGTCATATCGATTCAGTTTGGATATAGCTCCCATATAAACCTATATCCCGCTTTGACTTCTTGAGCTATCACAAGCCGCATTTTTTGTCCGATTTGGCTGAAATTAAGCATGTATGTATGATTTCAACAACTGTGCCAAGTACGGTCCAAATCAGTCTCGATCAACCTTGTTCGGTTCCTAGAAGCTATAATCTTTGCTGGTTTGACAGAAGTTTGGCATGTAGAATAAAATTATGCAATTGAACTAAATTTATTTTATATACATTTTTGCAGAATCCATGGTGGTGGGCTCCCGAGATTCGGCCCAGCCGAGCTTAGCAAGCTTTTAATTGTTATACCCGCCACCGATGGATGGGAGTATATTCACTTCACTTTGGCTCAGATCGGTCGATCTAGGGGTTAAAGCCCATAAAAGCCACATTTATTATCCGATTTCGACGAAATTTGGCTCAGATCGGTCCAGATTTGGATATAGCTGCCATATTGACCGATCTCTCGATAAAAGGTTTTGGACTCATAAAAAGCGCATTTGGGATAGTGTGTTGCGTTAGACTCTTCGACTACTTTCTGCAATTTGGCCCAAATCGGTTCAGATTTTGATATAGCTGCAATATAAACCGATCTCTCGGTTTCAAGTCTTGCCCCTAAAAAGCACATTTATAATCCGTTTTCGCTGAAATTTGATACAGTGACTTATGTTAGGCTTTTCGACATCTGTGTCGTATATGGTTCAGATCGGTATATATTTGAATATGGCTACTAAAAATCCAATATTTTGTTCTACAAAATTGAACAATGACTTGTACTTAATAGACCATTCAATATCCGTGTCGAATTTGGTCCAAATCGGATCAAATTTCGAGAAAACTGCTTTGGAGGCATAAATTATGCATTTTTCACCGGATTGTGAGGAAAGGTGGTTTAAATTTATACTAGAGGTGGTGGGTATCCAAAGTTCGGCCCGGCCGAACTTAATCCCATTTTACTTGTTTTACCTAATATTATTAATTTAATTTAATTATTTTATTATACCCTCCACCATAGGATGGGGGGTATACTTATTTCATCATTCTGTTTGTAACTACTCGAAATATTCGTCTGAGACCCCATAAAGTATATATTCTTGATCGTCGCGACATTTTATGTCGATCAAGCCATGTCCGTCCGTCCGTCAGTCTGTCTGTCGAAAGCATGCTAACTTCCGAAGGAGTAAAGCTAGCAGCTTGAAATTTTGCACAAATACTTCCTATTAGTGTAGGTTGGTTGGAATTGTAAATGGGCCATATCGGTCCATGTTTTGATATAACTGCCATGTAAACCGATCTTGGGTCTTGACTTCTTGAGCCTCTAGAGTGTGCAATTCTTACCCGATTGGGATGAAATTTTGGACAACTTATTTTGTTATAATATCCAACAACTGTGCCGAGTATGGTTCAAATCGGTCCATAACCTGATATAGCTGCCATATAAACCGATCTTGGGTCTTGACTTCTTGAGCCTCTAGAGTGCGCAATTCTTATCCGATTGGAATGAAATTTTGCACTACATGTTTTGTTATGATATCCAATAACTGTGCCAAATATGGTTCAAATCGGTCTATAACCTGATATAGCTGGCGTATAAACCGACCGGGCCATTATCTGGTATAGCTGTCATATAAACGGATCTTGGGTCTTGACTTCTTGAGCCTCTAGAGTGCGCAATTCTTACCCGATTGGGATGAAATTTTGGACAACTTATTTTGTTATAATATCCAACAACTGTGCCGAGTATGGTTCAAATCGGTCCATAACCTGATATAGCTGCCATATAAACCGATCTTGGGTCTTGACTTCTTGAGCCTCTAGAGTGCGCAATTCTTAACCGATTGGGATGAAATTTTGCACAACGTGTTTTGTTATGATATCCAACAACTGTGCCAAGTATGGGTCAAATCGGTCCATAACCTGATATAGCTGCCATATAAACCGATCTTGGGTCTTGACTTCTTGAGCCTCTAGCGGGCACAATTCTTATCCGATTTGAATAAACTTTGCGCGAAGTATTTCGTTATGATATCCAACAACTGTGCCAAGTATGGTTGAAATCGGTCCATAACCTGATATAGCTGTCATATAAACAGATCTGGGGATTTGACTTCTTGAGCTTCTAGAGGGCGCAATTCCTATCCGATTTGGCTGAAATTTTGCGTGACGTATTTTATTTTTACTTTTAACAACTGTGCCAAATAAACATTTTTGGCAAATTATATTTTCTCTTCAATCTATAAAATCTGCCTTAAAGTTTTAGTAAACATACTTCTAAGCAGTGCATGGGGTTATTTTTCCAAAAATTTTCCATTTTATTGCCCATTTGTATACAATTTGCTTCCCTTTTCCTCTGTAGGTGGATAACATCCTTAGGATGTCCTTTCTACAGTGATTACAAAGATGCTTTTGTGCACCCAATTAACGCCTTCACAACACAAAGCGGAAGTTGTTAGCCGTTAATAATGTCCGTGCAATTTGCAAAACCAATCAAATCAATAGCTACACACATTTAAGTTAATCGCGTTTTGCAAAAGGCGGAGTATTCACACAAAATGAAACAAAATAAAATCCAAAAAAAAAAAAACGGCAGGAAAGGAAGAGTAAAGCCCCAGGCAATGTATTGAGAAATCACCAACACACCCTAGCTAACAAATCAGGGACAATCATCGAAACACAACAGTCACAATGCCATAGGGCATTTGTGTAGGTAACCAAAACTACACAGAACTCAGGTTTCATATTTTTTCTTTCGTTGGGTTTCTTTCAAAAACCTACAACCTCATAAAATGTTCTCGTATACCTACATGTGAACAGTTGAAAATTTGACATTTGACATATTCTGCTCATTACGTTTGGCTAATAATAACAAACAATGTCAAACCGAAAAAAGGGCCCAACCAGACAATGGCCGGGAAATAAAAAAGGACGCCCATTGTCCTGCCATTGTACTACATTGAATTTATGAATGGTTGATAAGTGCTTTCGTTTGTATCAAAATCGGGCTAATAAACGCACAAAAACACACTCCCTTGCCCTTGCTGGTAGAAAAACAAAACAAAAACAACTAAAAGCGTGCTTTGTTCGGCCGGGGCGAATCTTATATACCCTCCACCGTTGATGGCATTTGTCGAGTCCTTTCCCGGTATCTCTTTTTCGACAAACAAAGGATAAAAGAAAAGAATTGCTATGCTGAAGACAGATCCACACCATATTTGACACGTATATTGAAGGTCATGGGAGAAGCCGTTGTACAAAATTTCAGCCAAATCGGATAATAATTACGCCCTCTTGATGCCCAAGAAGTCAAGATCCCAGATCGGATTATATGGCAGCTATATTAGGTTATGGACCGATTTGAACCATAATTGTTGAAAACCATAACAAAACATCTCATGCAAAATTTCAGCTAAATCGAAGGAGAATTGCGCCCCCTAGAGGCTCAAGAAGTCAAGACCCAAGATCTGTTTATATGCAGCTTTATCAAACCATGGACGGATTTGGCCCATTCACTATCCCAACCGACCTGCACTGATAAAGAGTATTTGTGCAAAATTTCAAGCGCCTAGGTTTACTCCTTCGAAAGTAAGCATACTTTCGACAGACAGACGGACGGACATGGCTAAATCGACTTAAAATGACATGAAGATCTAGAATATATATATTTTTTGGGGTCATAGACGCATATTTCGAGGTGTTACAAACAGAATGTCGAAATAAGTATACCCCCATCCTATGGTGGAGGGTATGAAAAGGATTTCAAAACCAGCTTCTCGATGCCAAACTGTGAATTACAATGTAACAGGATATTTTTTGTATTGTTTGCAACAAAATAAAGCATGGGCGGTGGTTAGTCAGTCACACGCACACACACACATCATAACGGATATAAAACATTTTTTATGAATGTTACTCGTTTTGTCTGAAATCGTCATCCAACCAGCTAGAAAAAATAGAAATAATGAAGCCGCTATGATGAGCTATTTAAGAGAGTGTGAGTGTACGTGGCACAATCTCAACTTTCATATTCTCGGCCGGCTTACTTTGGAAAGGAAACAAAGAGCATCGCAATAGGCACAGCCTAATATGGACTGTGAGGGTTTATTAAAAATAAAACCGAATATTTCTTAGACAATTGTATTAGTAAGAGTGAATGAGTGATCATCCCTTGCAATGCACCCTTAACTGCTGGTATATGAATGCGTTTTTATTTTACCCTGTATCCCACTATTGCATTAAAAACTTCAAAGGATTTGATTTTGAATGAATAATACATCAATGATTAGATCGATTTGAAGTAACTAGATCGTTTCCTAAGGTATGGTTTGTTGAGGTGATGGTTTTTCTGTTAAACAATTATCCACAGACAATTTTGATAGGGTTTCTGGTTTTGTATCTAGATATCAAAAACTGATTAGACACCGAATTACGGTTTTGTTTGTGGGTTTTGTACAAAGTCATTCTTATCAAAGCTAATGTTCCGTGTAATTTTAGGAAAAAAATTATGTGAAGGTTAATTCCAAAAATTATAAAAAAAAATTCGTTTGTTTCTCTTCCGCTCCGTATGTTCAGGCTCGAAACCTGGACGGGCGCCGACGAACCGCCATTTCTAAAGGGTGATTCTTTAATAGCTAAAGGAAAGATTTTCAAAAAAAAAACACACACACATCAAATTCAGAAAAAATCATGAAATCTTTATTTTAATCGATAGCAGGGTCCATATTATTCAATGTTTGAATATTATTTCATGCAAATGTTGACCATGACTGCGCTTCAATTGGCCAATATCAGTAATTGGCCGGTCTCGAACGTGAAATAAAATGTTCACCGAACTAGCCTCTCCATAAGTCCATTGTTAGGCGTGCTGTGTGGAATGTGGCACAGTGTTGTGGAAAAAACATGTCATGCAAATCAACCTCTTTCATTTTGGGCAAAAAAAAGTTGGATATCATCTCACGATAGCGCTTACCATTCACAGTTACGTTACGATTCCCATAATCATTGAAGAAGTACGATTCAATGATGTCACCAGCCCATGAACCGCATCAAATTGTGGCTTTTTAAACCCTCCACCATAAGATGGGGGGTATACTAATTTCGTCATTCTGTTTGTAACTACTCGAAATATTCGTCTGAGACCCCATAAAGTATATATATTCTTGATCGTCGTGACATTTTATGTCGATCCATCCATGTCCGTCCGTCTGTCCGTCCGTCCGTCCGTCTGTCTGTCGAAAGCACGCTAACTTCCGAAGGAGTAAAGCTAGCCGCTTGAAATTTTCCACAAATACTTCTTATTAGTGTAGGTCGGTTGGTATTGTAAACGGGCCATATCGGTCCATGTTTTGATATAGCTGCCATATAAGCCGATCTTGGGTCTTGACTTCTTGAGCCTGTAGAGTGCGTAATTCTTATCCGATTGGAATAAAATTTTGCACGACGTGTTTTGCTATGATATCCAACAACTGTGTCAAGTATGGTTCAAATCGGTCTATAACCTGATATAGCTGACATATAAACCGATCTTGGGTCTTGACTTCTTGAGCCTCTAGCGTGCGCAATTCTTATCCGATCAGAATGAAATTTTGCACGACGTGTTTTGTTATGATGTCCAAATCGGTCCATAACCTGGTTCAAATCGGTCTATAACCTGATATAGCTGCCATATAAACCGATCTTGGGTCTTGACTTCTTGAGCCTCTAGAGTGCGCAATTCTTATCCGATTGAAATGAAATTTTGCACGACGTGTTTTCCTATTACATCCAACAACAGTGCCGAGTATGGTTCAAATCGGTCCATAAATTGATATAGTTACCATATACACCGATCTTGGGTCTTGACTTCTTGAGCCTCTAGAGGGCGCAATTCTTATCCGATTGGAATGGAATTTCGCACGACGTGTTTTGTTATGATACCCAACAACTGTGCTAAGTATGGTTCAAATCGGTGCATAACCTGATATAGCTACCATATAAACCGATCTTGGGTCTTGACTTCTTGACCCTCTAGAGGGCACAATTCTTATCCGATTTGAATTAATTTTTGCACGAAGTATTTCGTTATGATATCCAACAACTGTGCCAAGTATGGTTCAAATCGGTTCATAACCTGATATAGCTGTCGTATAAACAGATCTGGGGATTTGATTTCTTGAGCTTCTAAAGGGCGCAATTCCTATCCGATTTGGCTGAAATTTTGCATGACGTATTTTATTTTAAATTTCAACAACTGTGTCAAATAAGGTTCAAATCGGTTTATAACCTGATATAGCTGCCATATAAACCGATCTGGGATCTTGACTTCTTGACCCCTAGAGGTCGCAATTATTATCCGATATGCCTGAAATTTTGTACGATGGATCCTCTCATGACCATCAACAAACGTGTTTATTATGGTCTGAATCGGTCTATAGCCCGATACAAATCCCATATAAATCGTTCTCTCTATTTTACTTCGTGAGCCCCAATGGGCGCAATTCTTATACGAATTGGCTGAAATTTTACACAGGTCTCTAACATATAATTTAATTGTGGTCCGAACCGGACCATATCTTGATATCGTTTTAATAGCAGAGCAACTCTTTTCTTATATCCTTTTTTGCCTAAGAAGAGATGCCGGGAAAAGAACTCGACAAATGCGATCCATGGTGGAGGGTATATAAGATTCGGCCCGGCCGAACTTAGCACGCTTTTACTTGTTCTAGATGCATTGATAGCTCTTGCTATGCTTCTGGCTGATCTTCACACCAAAATCGACAATTCTGCTTATTTACGAACCCATTGAGCCAAAAATTAGCTTCGTAGCTGAACACATTTTGAACGCGATGACTGGAAATATTCATTCGGCTTAGCCATGTCCGTGTGTCCGCATATCCATTCTGTGCTGATAGTTTGTCTGTCGTTCTTATACCCTCCATCATAGGATGGGGGTATACTAATTTCGTCATTCTGTTTGTAACTCCTCGAAATATTCGTCTAAGACCCCTTGATCGTCATGGCATTTTAAATCGAACTAGCCATGTCCGTCCATCTGTCTGTCGAAAGCACGCTAACTTTCGAAGGAGTAAAGCTAGCCGCTTGAAATTTGCACAAATACTTCTTATTGGTGTAGGTCGGTTGGGATTGTAAATGGGCTATATCGGTCCACATTTTGATATAGCTGCCATATAAGCCGATCTGGGATCTTGACTTCTTGAGTTTCTACAGGGAGAAATTCCTAAGGTTTAATGGAGTATGGTTTAAATCGGTCCATAACCTGATATAGCTGCCATATAAACCGATCTGGGATCTTGACTTCTTGAGCCTCTACAGGGAGCAAATCCTTTCCGATTTAGCTGAAATTTTGCATGAGGTGTTTTATTATGACTTCCAACAACTGTGCTGAGTATGGTTTAAATCGGTGCATAACCTGATAAAGCTGCCATATAAACCGATCTGGGGTCTTGACTTCTTGAGCCGCTAGAGGGCACAATTCTTATCCGATTTCGCTGAAATTTAGCATAAGGTGTTTTATTATTACTTCCAACAACTGTGCTGAGTATGGTCGGTCCATAACCTGATTAGCTGCCATATAAACCGATCTGGGGTCTTGACTTCTTGAGCCACTAGAGGGCGCAATTACTATCCGATTTATCTGAAATTTTGCAGAAAGGCTTCTCTTATGACTTTTAACATACGTGTCGAATCGGCTTATGCAGCTCCCCTATAAACCGATCTCCCTATTTTACTTCTTCAGCCTCTAAAGTGCGCAATTCTTAATAGATTTGGCTGAAATTTTACACAATGTCTTCTACTATGGTCTCCAATATTCAGTTCAATTATAGTCCGAGATGAACCATAACTTGATATTGTTCCAATAACATAGCAGTTATTTTCTTTTATCCTTTGTTTGCCTAAAAAGAGATACCCTGGCAAGAGCTCGACAAATGCGATCCATGGTGGAGGGTATACAAGATTCGGCTCGGCCGAACTTAGCACGCTTTTACTTGTTGTAATTAAGGTGAAATCGCATTTGCTATCCAATCATCATCCGAAAATTTGTATATATCACTTTTTTTGGCCAAAGACAAATGCTCTCAGGTTTAGTCAAAATCGGTTCAGCTATATCTGTATAGCTCCCATATATATATAATTCACCCAATTTACTCTAATAAGGGCGTAGATAATAAAATTTTCAACCGATTTGCACGAAATTTGGTATCAACTGAAGCCTCTGCGGTTTCATCGAATTCCGTTATTATATTAAGATAGCAGCCGAAGTTGAATTATTGGGCTGCAGTTACTGTAGGTTTATAACTATGTTGGGATGTATATCCAAATCTGAACCGATTTTGATAAAGTTAAGCAGATGCTTTCAGATGTGTAATACAATATTTCATACCAAAATTTCATGCAAGTCTGTTGCAAATTGTGGTAACTACGCCTCAATAGTTGTTAATCGATCGTCTTACAATAGCGTTTGATTTTGGGCTTTTCGTAATTTCTTGTACCTACCACCATTGGATGGGGGTATTCTAATCTAGTCATTCCGTTTGTAGCACCTCGAAATATTCGTCTATGACACCATAATGTATATATATTCTTGATCCTCTCGACGTTCTCAGTCGATCTAGCCATGTCCGTCCTTCCGTCTGTCGAAATCACGATAGCGGTCGAATGCTTAAAGCTAGCAGCTGTAAATTTTGCACAGATTCTAATCATAAATGTAGGTCATTGGGAATTGCCAATGGGCCATATCGGTTCTGATTTAGATTTAGCTTCTATATAAACCGATCTCCCGATATGACTTCTTGAGCTCCTAGAAGCCTCAGTTTTTATCCGATTTGGCTGAAATTTTGCAAGTAATGTTCTATTATGAGTTCCAACAACTATGCTGAGTACGGTTTAAATCGGTTAATAACCTAATATAGCTCCCATATAAACCGATCTCCCGATTTGACTTCTCGAGCCCCTGGAAGCCACAATTTTTGTCTGATTTGACGGAAATTTGTTCTTTTCTGTTCTGTTAGGACTTCAAACAACTGTGCCAAGCACGGATAAAATCGGTCTATAACCTGATATAGCTCCCATATAAACCGACCTCCCGATTTGATTTTTCGAGCCCCTGGAAGTCTCAATTTTTGACCAATTTGGCTGAAATTTTGCATATAGTCTACTGTTATGATTTGTAACAACTCTGCCAAGTACAGTCTAAATCGGTCTGTAACGTGATATAGCTCCCTTGTAAACCGGTCTCTCGATCATCTTTCTTCGGTTCCTAGAAGCTTTAATCTTTGCTGGTTTGAAAGAAGTTTGCTATGTAGAATAATATTATGCAATTCAATTATATTTATTTTGTATACATTTTTGGCAGAATCCATGGTGGTGTGTTCCCATGATTTGACCCGGCCGAACTTAACACGCTTTTATTAACTTTTTGGTAATTTTTTTGCTTTTGAGCACAAAACTTATTAAAAATTTTACATTGTGTGTAACATGAATTCTAAACGTGTGCCTCACTCTATCTCATTGTTTTTTGTTCCGTATTCAATAATCAACGCTCACATGATTGCAGTTGGAATAAACTACCGATTAATCATTTTTACACAGCGCAGCTAAATAACCTTGGGCGATAGATATTAGTAATGGTGGTAGTAGTGGTGGTGCTACTGGTTCTACTGGCAATGGCTTATGCAGAATGACTTTCGGTGGTGTGTCATAATTATTGCGTTTGAATTGTCGTAATTTTGTCAACACCCCTTCGGCAACAATGTTACCTTTTATCTTTCGCACACACAGGCACACACACATACCTACCGCCTAGCAAACCCATCAACAACATTATCCTTGTTCTCATTCTCATCTGTTTCCTCTTGTAAGCATCAAATCGGAATTATTTGAACGTTAATCACTTCGTTTTGCAGACACACCATAGTGGGTAGTTAGGCGTTGATTGTTTTGCTCGATCCATGCGATGCTGCAGTTAATGTTTGACCATCAGCCAGCCAGGGTTGCCATACGGAAAAATCTTGCAAAAATAGTAATTCCAATGCAAAATTTTGTCCAAATAGTATTTTTCCACAAAATTGTATGGAAATTGAATTTTCAAAAATTTTTAGAAAATTAATTGTAAAGTTTTTTTTTCCAAATTTAGATTTGCATGAAAAATTTTATAAAAAATGTTCTCAAAATTTTGATGCTAGTAACGATTTTTTTGAAGAATTTCTCAAATCAAACAATCGCAACCCTGTCATCGCTTAATTGGGTGGTCGCGGGAAATGTCGCACAGCAGGTCGCTCATAACTCGGCATCCGCCCGTTATGACTTTTTCATCTTCACAGAGCTAATACTTTGTTGACAGTTGTTTCCCCCGGGCATGCTTCCAATGTAGAGCTTTTACGATTTGTGCCTGGCATTGATTGCACTGCATGCTAAAATGAAAAGTGTCATCCAAAAAATCATGTTCCTTCACAATGCTAGAAATTAGGGTGGCTGAAAATGTAAGGGTGTCAATGGGGGACAGGGTACTGCCCACAGGATATTTTCTTTTAATGATTTAGGTATTTTCGGATGTGTGTCATTATCTTTATTAGGACTTTTTATTATGATGTGGTTTTTAGCACCTTTCTATTGTTGTCCTTTGAGGATGGTGACAAGATACAATAATAAAAAAGAATCAAATCCAAAAAAAATGTGATTTTTGAAACGAAGAATAATGATGCTTTAGAGGGGAGAAGGAAAATTGGGTAGAAACAGCTAATCATCAAAAGCAAACAGCTTATCAAACACATATCTTCAAATAATAACTACGGCTCGATGTGCAAATAGGGTGGTATATATCTATATGGAAGCTAAATAGAAATCTGATCCGATTTTGATAAAATTTAACAAAAATGTGTATTGTAATAAGAGATTTATATATCGTATATCAATTTTGGCGACTATCGATTGACAAATGACCCCATTATTTAAGTTGGACGAACATATATATGGGAGTTATATCTCAATCTGAATCGATTTCCGTGTAACTCTTTAGGTAATGTGGTAGTCGTTGAGAAAAGCATTGCGCAACATTTTGGGAAGATTGGTGAACGAATGTGTTTGCGGTGGATCTAAAGGGGAAAATCGGGTAAAATATATATATGAGAGCTATACCTAGTATGAAATTCATCACAAATATTAAACATCAAAAGAAAATTTTTTCTTGGCATTATTGCAATATTAATCAAAATCGGACGAACATATATAATTTTTATACCCTCCACCATAGGATGGGGGGAATACTAATTTCGTCATTCTGTTTGTAACTACTCGAAATATTCGTCTGAGACCCCATAAAGTATATATATTCTTGATCGTCGCGAAATTTCTGTCGATCTAGCCATGTCCGTCCGTTTGTCTGTCTAAAGCACGCTAACTTCCGAAGGAGTAAAGCTAGCCGCTTGAAATTCTGCACAAAAACTTTTTATTAGTGTAGGTCGGTTGGTATTGTAAATTGGCCATATCGTTCCATGTTTTGATATAGCTGCCATATATACCGATCTTGGGTCTTGACTTCTTGAGCCTCTAGAGTGCGCAATTCTTTTCCTATTGGAATGAAATTTTGTACGACATTTTTTATAATGATATCCAAAAACTGTGCCAAGTATGGTTCAAATCGGTCTATAACCTGATATAGCTGTCATATAAATCGATCTTGCGTATTGACTTCTTGAGTCTCTAGAGGGCGCATTTCTTATCCGATTTGAATGAATTTTTGCACGAAGTATTTCGTTATGATATCCAACAACTGTGCCAAGTATGGTTCAAATCGGTACACAACCTGATATAGCTGCCATACTAACCGATTTTGGGTCTTGACTTCTTTAGCCTCTAGAGTGCGCAATTCTTATCCGATTTAAATGAAATTTTGCAGGACGTGTTTTGTTACGATATCCAACAACTGTGCCAAGTATGATTCAAATCGGTTCATAACCTGATATAGCTCTCATATAAATCGATCTTGCGTATTGACTTCTTGAGTCTCTAGAGGGCGCATTTCTAATCCGATTTGAATGAAATTTTGCACGACGTGTTTTGTTATGATATCCAACAACTGTGCCAAGTATGGTTCAAATCGGTACACAACCTGATATAGCTGCCATACTAACCGATTTTGGGTCTTGACTTCTTGAGCCTCTAGAGGGCGCATTTCTAATCCGATTTGAATGAAATTTTGCACGACATGTTTTTTATGATATCCAACAAATGTGCCGAGTATGGTTCAAATCGGTCTATAACCTGATATAGCTGCCATATAAACCGATCCGGGGTCTTGACTTCTTGAGCCTCTAGAGTGCACAATTCTTATCCGATTGAGATGAAATTTTGCACGACGTGTTTTGTTATGATATCCAACAACTGTGCCGAGTATGGTTCAAATCGGTCTATAACCTGATATAGCTGCCATATAAACCGATCCGGGGTCTTGACTTCTTGAGCCTCTAGAGCCTCTAGAGTGCGCAATTCTTATCCGATTGAGATGAAATTTTGCACGACGTGTTTTGTTATGATATCCAACAACTGTGCCGAGTATGGTTCAAATCGGTCTATAACCTGATATAGCTGCCATATAAACCGATCCGGGGTCTTGACTTCTTGAGCCTCTAGAGTGCACAATTCTTATCCGATTGGAATGAAATTTTGCACGACGTGTTTTGTTATGATATCCAAAAACTGTGTCAAGTATGGTTCAAATCGGTCTATAACCTGATATAGCTGTCATATAAACCGATCTTGGGTCTTGACTTCTTGAGCCTCTAGAGGTCGCTATTCTTATCCGATTTGAATGAATTTTGGCACGACGTGTTTTGTCATGATATCCAACAACTGTGCCAAGTATGATTCAAATCGGTCTATAACCTGATATAGCTGTCATATAAACCGATCTGGGATCTGGATCTGGGATCTTCTTGAGCTTCTAGAGGTCGCAATTATTATCCGATTTGCCTCATCAACATATGTATTTATTATGGTCTGAATCGGTCTATAGCCCGTAACAGCTCCCATATAAATCGATCTCTCTATTTTACTTCTTGAGCCCCCAAAAGGCGCAATTCTTATTCGAATTGGCTGACATTTTACACAGGTCTTCAACACATAATTTAATTGTGGTCCAAACCGGACCATATCTTCATATCGCTCTAATAGCAGAGCAAATCTTTTCTTATATCGTGTTTTGCCTAAGAAGAGATGCCGGGAAAAGAACTCGACAAATGCGATCCATGGTGGAGGGTATATAAGATTCGGCCCGGCCGAACTGAGCATGCTTTTACTTGTTTTTGCCTAAAAAGAGATGCCGGGAAAAGAACTCGACAAATGCGCTCCATGGTGGAGGGTATGTAAGATTCAGCCCGGCCGAACTTAGCACGCTTTTACTTGTTTTTTTTTTTTTATTTTTAATTACACACTGCAAATAAAAACAAAATAATAAAAAAATCATAATCGCAGAAAACGGTGTTTTCATTGAAAACTTTACTTGAATGTTCCATTTTTGATGTTAAACAAGAAGCGCATTTTGGATCTTCAAACCATCGCATTTTAGTGGGACATCGCCCACAAAAATCATGCATGCCGGAAGCAACTGTGTATGCTAATGTCACAATAGTCTTAACTTACATTATGGGCTATATCGGTCCATGTTTTGATATAGCTGCCATATAAACCGATCTGTTCTCTTAACTTCTTGAGCCTCTGGGAGGCGCAATTATTATCCGATTTGGCTGAAATTTTGTACAACGGCTTCTCCCATGACCTAAAATATACGTGTTAAATGTGGTCTGGATGGGTCTTTAGCCTGATACAGCTCCGATAAACACCGATCTTCCTATTTTACTTCTTATTCCATTTGGCTGAAATTTTACCCAATTACTTCTACTGTCGTCTCCAACATTTAATTCAATCAGCATAGCAATTAATTTCTTTCATCCTTTGTTTGCCTTAAAAGAGATACCGGGAAAAGCACTCGACAAATGTGATCCATGGTAGAGGGTATATAAGATTCGGCCCGGCCGAACTTAGCACGCTTTTATTTGTTTTTATTGAAATAAATATTTTTTTTTTTTTTTTCAAAATTTTCTTATAACGAAATTCTGATAAATTTTTCCATAAAAATGTATTTCCCTTTTTCAAATTCCCCCATACTTTCTTCTATGCACATTTTTATTAAAAGTTTATATCACAACTCCCCAATTTCGCAATTGCTCATCTTCCCCAAGGGTCTACATTTCAATCACAAATTGTCGTCATACAAAAAACAAGACTGAATATCCATCCTAAAAGACAAATAAAATCTATAATAATAGTTCATTTGCATGATTTACCAATTCTAATTGTGTTTGTTCATATTATGCGATTGTAAAATGGAAACTTCTTGAACCATCGAACCGCCCGCCAAAAAAAAAAAATGACAAACGAAAAATGTAATAAACCAACGATAAATGTACGAATGAAGTGAAGCAAAACATAGCAATGAGAAAATATCACAGAAAGTAAATATACCAACAAAACCAATAAGAAGAAAAAAGGGAAATAAGATTTTTTGTTAGGTAAAGATATGGAAAGGATTTCAGTGAGAGGAGGGAAACCAAATCATATAATCCTTAAAAGCATGGTTTCAAAAAACAAGAAACGACAAAAACAACAGATACTTTTACCTTCTGGTGTCTAATACCTTTCTAAGACCATTACACTGAAAAACAAATATTATGGCTTTATCAGACCATGAATGGCTCTTAAGGATCCAGGATATTTTTGGGGATAAGTTGACCAGGTTTCACAAAAATTCTTTTCATTGTTCATTCACGCACATGGTTTACTTAATATTTCTTCAGTTTTTGTACCAAAAAATTTATGAAAGGAAATTTTTTAGTTTATAAGTTAAAACAAAATTAATTTTTTTTTTTTTTTGGTTAATTATGGGCCAAACTTACTCAAAAATTCTCAATTTTCCGTAGACTTTCAATTGAAGTTAATCTTTTTTTTTATTATTTATATAAGCTGCAATCACTTTTGTTTAATATAAATTTGAAATTTTTTTAAGTGTATTTTTTCGTGGTTTTTCCTTTTTCGTTATTCCCTTTTGTAAAAAGGTATGGATGGTGTAACCTTTTAAAAATTCACGATTTGCCAGCGGAGATATTTTTTCGGCACCTCTAACAACACCCTAAAATAGGAGATGAACAAAAAACAAGTAAAAACGGCACGGCCGAACGTTGGATACCCACCACCAAGGATATAAAAATCATAATATTTTATTATAACTCCACTACTATATCCATAGTAATATCTAAATACGGGCTGGTCTCCATCATATTTTATTCAGGTCCCGAGAACTTATATAGAAGTAACAGTTTCATCAAAATTAGAAGATCGGTCTATATGGCACTTATATCTGTATAGTCTGAAATGTTTCATTTTTGTGTCGAATGTCGGGAGGCTTAAAACAACTCACTATTTAACATTTCAGTGAAATCGAAATCCAATATTCTCATTGGTTCCAAATTGACGTACAATACGTTAGCACTGGGTCTCTCCCCTACCAATTCTAGAAACCTCACTCATTTTTCGTCAACTGTTACATATAATACTTCTAATATTTCGCTCTATACCCTCTGCCTCTTGTTTTTCAAGACATTATTTGATTTATCTAGCTTACAATTTCACTGTGTCAAAGCAAATGGAGAAGTTTAAGTACCGCGATGTCAAAAATTTTAGATGAAAGGATTCAGGAAGTCTATTGGAATGGGATATATGATCTTGTATCTATCGATGAGAATTGTAGCTTTCTTCAAGATAACATTGGACATATATATTGGTTGCCCAAAAAGTTATTGCGGATTTTTTAAAAAGAAAGTAAATGCATTTTTAATAAAACTTAGAATGAACTTTAATCAAATATAAATTTTTTACACTTTTTTTCTAAAGCAAGCTAAAAGTAACAGCTGATAACTGACAGAAGAAAGAATGCAATTACAGAGTCACAAGCTGTGATAAAATTTGTCAACGCCGACTATATGAAAAATCCGCAATTACTTTTTGGCCAACTCAATATGATGCAACAGACCCCATTCGGACTAGGATGAAAAAAATTGCATACTAAGCTTTGGTTTGATTCCACTATTAGAAATTTTATTCGTTACAGGGACCTAGCCTACTGCAGGTTGAAACGTTTTGAAACGCCTGAACTTCATAAGGAATTCCGCACGACAAGAAATAAATAAAAACGCACTCATTAGTGATGCAAAAATACGACATTGTTCATCCAAATATTATTCGGCGTTAGACACGCAGGCAAGTGGAGGGTTATAAACGATATCGGGATTGGAAAATCCAAGGCAATTTCTGATTACCATGGTGATATAAATGAATTGAATGCAACTTTTGTTAATATTCCGACCATAGATATAGACTCGACTTTTTACCAAGACACTAATAGGCTTTCAGAAAGAACAAATGTCATTGCAGTTTTGAGTTTAGATCTGTATCGCATACACTCGATAACATTGACCCAAGATTCATTAGAATATTAGTTCCTTAAATTCTACCATATTTTACTCCTCTCTTTAATTCAATTCTAATCACCAGTGCATATTCGACTATTTGGAAAAGATCAAAGATAATCCCAATCCCTAAATCAAAAAATGATTTCGGTCCGATTTCTATATTATGCTACCTCTCGAAAGTTTTCGAGAAGATTTTGCATTAAAAAATGTCCGAATATCTCCATCATGAATCTTTATTGTCCGATAGAAAATTCATAGTTGCGTTAGTGCATTAGTTGAAGTTTCGGAATCAATTTGAAGCAAAATTTATGATGGCAATGCTACTTTTCTCGCCCTACTAGATCATTCAAAGGCTTTCGACTCGGTTCATCATCATAATTTATATCGAAGCTCAGAAGATTTTTCAAATCGGCAACAGACAGTGTACGTAGGTGATTCAATATCAGAGCTAATTCTAGTGCCTAAGGGCGTTCAATAATTGCTCCGCTCCTTTTTTCGCTCTACGCAAACGATCTTCCTGCCCAGCTGGTCCATAGCGAAATTCTTATGTATGCTGATGACGTTTAGTTCTTCCTTAGCGGCTCTGTTAATAATATTAGTGAATGCGTTGCAAAACTCCACGAGGACCTGTCCCATGCCTATAAGTGGACTACAGCAAAAGGTTTATTTCTGAACCCCCAGAAGTCGAAAGTGATTGTTATTCTCAAAAATAAAAGATTTAGTTTGCGAGTCCTGGATATCACTATAAATCAACAGAAAATTTATATTGTGTGTAGTGATAAGAATTTAGGTGTGATTTTTAACAGTTCTTTAACTTGGTCAAATCATATAAATGACAGACATATGCAAAGCTGCGTGCACTGTGGATAACATACTCTTATACACCAATCGAAATACGAATTCTGTTAGTAGAGACATATCTAATTTCTAGTCTGATCTATGGGTGTGAACTTTTTTTAAACTGCGATTCACGAAGCCAACGAAAGTTATATGTAGTATTCAACAGCATTAGTAGGTATGTCTATGGTATAAGAAGGACTCAATATGTTTCTCACTTGCCTACTTCCCTTTATGACTGTAGCTTCTACAATTTACTTTGAACTATTGGGTTGCCCAAAAAGTAATTGCGGATTTTTTAAAAGAAAGTAAATGCATTTTTATACCCTCCACCATAAGATGGGGGGTATACTAATTTCGTCATTCTGTTTGTAACTACTCGAAATATTCGTCTGAGACCCCATAAAGTATATATATTCTTGATCGTCGTGAAATTTTATGTCGATCTAGCCATGTCCGTCCGTCTGTCCGTCCGTCCGTCCGTCCGTCCGTCCGTCCGTCTGTCTGTCGAAAGCACGCTAACTTCCGAAGGAGTAAAGCTAGCCGCTTGAAATTTTGCACAAATACTTCTTATTAGTGTAGGTCGGTTGGTATTGTAAATGGGCCATATCGGTCCATGTTTTGATATAGCTGCCATATAAACCGATCTTGGGTCTTGACTTCTTGAGCCTCTAGAGTGCGCAATTCTTATCCGATTGGGATGAAATTTTGCACGACGTGTTTTGTTGTGACATCCAACAACTGTGCCAAGTATGGTTCAAATCGGTCTATAACCTGATATAGCTGCCATATAAACCGATATTGGGTCTTGACTTCTTGAGCCTCTAGAGTGCGCAATTCTTATCCGATTGGAATGAAATTTTGCACTACGTGTTTTGTTATGACATCCAACAACTGTGCCAAGTATGGTTCAAATCGGTCCATAACCTGATACAGCTGCCATATAAACCGATCTTGGGTCTTGACTTCTTGAGCCTCTAGAGTGCGCAATTCTTATCCGATCAGAATGAAATTTTGCACGACGTGTTTTGTTACGATATCCAACAACTGTGCCAAGTATGGTTGTAATCGGTCCATAACCTGATATAGCTGTCATATAAACCGATCTTGGGTCTTGACTTCTTGAGCCTCTAGAGGGCGCAATTCTTATCCAATTTGAATGAATTTTGGCACGTAGTATTTTGTTATGATATCCAACAACTGTGCCAAATATGGTTCAAATCGGTTCATAACCTGATATAGCTGTCATATAAACCGATCTGGGATCTTGACTTCTTGAGCCTGTAGAGGTCGCAATTATTATCCGATTTGCCTGAAATTTTGTACGACGGATTCTCTCATGACCATTAACATACGTGTTTATTATGGTCTGAATCGGTTTATAGCCTGATATAGCTCCCATATAAATCGATCTCTCTATTTTACTTCTTGAGCCCACAAAGGGCGCAATTCTAATTCGAATTGGCTGACATTTTACACAGGTCTCCAACATATAATTTAATTGTAGTCCAAACCGGACCATATCTTGATATCGCTCTAATAGCAGAGCAAATCTTTTCTTATATCCTTTTTTTGCCTAAGAAGAGATGCCGGGAAAAGAACTCGACATATGCGATCCATGGTGGAGGGTATATAAGATTCGGCCGGCCGAACTTAGCACGCTTTTACTTGTTAATAAAACTTAGAATGAACTTTAATCAAATATACTTTTTTTACACTTTTTTTCTAAAGCAAGCTAAAAGTAACAGCTGATAACTGACAGAAGAAAGAATGCAGTTACAGAGTCACAAGCTGTGAAAAAATTTGTCAACGCCGACTATATGAAAAATCCGCAATTACTTTTTGGGCAAACCAATAGATCTCTACTATTCTTGCATAAAATCATTTGGAAGCAAAATCATATAAATATTTCCCCGATCTAGAAGAGGTAGGAAACTTGTCCCTTTTAGAATAAGGAGCTTAGTATCTGAATGGTTGTTTTATATGAGTACCATACGTCTTTTGAATACTCTTCCTCACAATATCCAAAACAGCAGTTACGCATCAATTTTTAAAAAAAGACTTTCCATTTTTCTTTGAAATTAGCTGTTTAAAAATTTTATTTTTTTTTTCTTTTCAACAATTTTATTTTCAAACCTATTCTAAAGTTTATTTTAACTTTTTCACAAAATTCTGAATTTTAATTTAAATATTTTCTATAATAATATTAACAAGTAAAAAGTTGTTAAGTGCGGCCGGGCCGAACTTTGGATACCCACCACCTCGAATATATATAAACCACCTTTCGTCATAATACGGTGCAAAACTCATACCTCATGCCCCATAGCAGCTATATGAATATGTGTTCCAGTTTGGACCAAATACTAATAAGTAAAAGTCATTGCTCATTGTATATAACACAAGTAAAAAGACGTTAAGTTCGGCCGGGCCGAACTTTGGATACCCACCACCTCGGGTATACATGTAAACCACCTTTCATCAATATTCGGTGAAAATTTCATACCTTATACTCATATACCTCATACCGATCTGAATTATATACGACACGGATGTCGAAAAGCCGAACATAAGTGACTGTGTCAAAATTCAGTGAAATCGGATTATAAATGCGCCTTTTATGGGGCCAAGACTTTAAATCGAGATAACGGTCTACATGGCAGCTATATCCAAATCTGGACCGATTTGGGCCAAGTTGCATAAACATGTCAAAGAGCTTAACACAAAGCACTGTCCCAAATTTCGGTGAAATCGAACAATAAATGCCTCTTTTATGGGCCCTAAACCTTACATCGTGAGATCGGTCTATATGGCAGCTAAAGGGTGATTTTTTTGAGGTTAGGATTTTCATGCATTAGTATTTGACAGATCACGTGGGATTTCAGACATGGTGTCAAAGAGAAAGATGCTCAGTATGCTTTGACATTTCATCATGAATAGACTTACTAACGAGCAATGCTTGCAAATCATTGAATTTTATTACCAAAATCAGTGTTCGGTTCGAAATGTGTTCATTCACCGTAACGTTGCGTCCAACAGCATCTTTGAAAAAATACGGTCCAATGATTCCACCAGCGTACAAACCACACCAAACAGTGCATTTTTCGGGATGCATGGGCAGTTCTTGAACGGCTTCTGGTTGCTCTTCACTCCAAATGCGGCAATTTTGCTTATTTACGTAGCCATTCAACCAGAAATGAGCCTCATCGCTGAACAAAATTTGTCAAAATTTGAACACATTTCGAACCGAACACTGATTTTTATAATAAAATTCAATGATTTGCAAGCGTTGCTCGTTAGTAAGTCTATTCATGATGAAATGTCAAAGCATACTGAGCATCTTTCTCTTTGACACCATGTCTGAAATCCCACGTGATCTGTCAAATACTAATGCATGAAAATCCTAACCTCAAAAAAATCACCCTTTATATTCAAATCTGGACCGATCTGGGCAAAATTGAAGAAGGACGTCGAAGAGCCTAACCAAACTCACTGTCTCAAATTTCAGCGACATCGGACAATAAATGCGGCTTTTATGGTCCCAAAACCTAAAACCTAGATGTCGGTCTATATGGCAGCTATATCCAAATCTGGACCGATCTGTGCGATATTGCAAAAGTATGTCTAGAGGCTTAATTTAACTCACTGTGCCGAATTTCAGCGACATCGGACAATAAATGAGCATTTTATGGGCCCAAAACCTTAAATCAGGAAATCGGTCTACATGGCAGCTATATCCAAATCTGAACCGATCTGGACCAAATTAAAGACAGATGTCGAAGGGCCTAAGACAACTCACTGTCCCAAACTTCAGCAAAATCGGATAATATATGTGGCTTTTATGGGCCTAAGACCCTAAATCGGAGGATCGGTCTATATGGCAGCTATATCCAAATCTGGACCGATCTCAGCCAAATTGACGAAGGATGTCGATGGGCCTAACACAATTAACTGTCCCGATTTTCATCAAAATCGGATAATAAATTTGGCTTTTATAGGCCTAAGACCCTAAATCGGAGGATCGGTCTATATGACAGCTATATCCAAATCTGGACCGATCTGAGCCAAATTGACGAAGGATGTCGAAGGGCCTAACGCAACTCACTGTCCCAAATTTCAGCAAAATCGGATAATAAATGTGGCTTTTGTGGGTCTAAGACCCTAAATCTGAGGATCGGTCTATATGGCAGCTATATCCAAATCTGAACCGATCTGAGCCAAATTGACGAAGGATGTCGAAGGGCCTAACACAACTCACTGCCCCAAATTTCAGCAAAATCGGATAGTAAATGAGGCTATTATGGGCCTAAGACCCTAAATCGGCGGATCGGTCTATATGGGGGCTATATCAAGATATAGTCCGATATAGCCCATCTTCGAACTTAACCTGCTTATAGACAAAAAAAGAATCTGTGCAAAATTTCAGCTCAATATCTCTATTTTTAAAGACTGTAGCGTGATTTCAACAGACAGACGGACAGACGGACGGACATGTCTAGATCGTCTTAGATTTTTACGCTGATCAAGAATATATATACTTTATAGGGTCGGAAATGGATATTTCGATGTGTTGCAAACGGAATGACAAAATGAATATACCCCCATCCTTCGGTGGTGGGTATAATAAAGCATTTATGGGCATTAGACCATTTATCGGCGGATCGGTGTATATAGCAGCTATATCCAAATGTGGTCCGATTTGGCTCGTTCAAGATTTTAACCTGCGTACAGCAAAAAATCGCACCTTTGCCAAATTGCAGCTCACTTTCTCACTTTTTGCAATCTGTAGAGTGATTACCACAGGCGGACGGACAAACAAACATCATTAAATGGTCTTAGAGTTTTACGACGATCCGAAATATATATACTTTGTAGGATCGGACATTGATATTTCGATGTGTTGCAAACGGAATGAAAAAATTACTATACCGCTATAAATTGATGGTGAGTATAAAAAGCTTAAAACCATTCATTCGTACCTCTTGGCTGTTGAATATATAATGAGAAAAACTGCTGCCAAAGTTTTTAAAAATCTTCAGCTCACCATAGCCTTGTTTACCAACCTACCTCCTCTGCTTATCGTAGAGTAGGTGGCATTCCTAATGAAATCGTGGAGTTTGAATAATTCGGAATTTTTGGTAGCTGTTGTCGTTTCTGTTGGTTTTTCTCTTTCGTTGCCCAAATAGGAAATTCATCATGGTGTCTACGACGAAAGTATCACTAGTGAATTCAGGCATTCATGCCGCCTTAATTCCTCATTTTCAGTTTCCGCTAGTCTTGGACCCTTAGCTGCCGCTGTCGTTTCTATAACAGAGAATTCAGAATCCGTTGCGGTCAGTGCTTAAGTTCGTTCTAAGTCCTTCAAAGACATTAGCATGCAGCTTTGCCTGTACCAAAAACTGAAGTCCGTGAAAACCATAGTCATCTCCTCTAAACTTTCAAGACATTTAAATTTAAGTTTTTTGTTGTCGTGGCTAGAAGAAAGAGAAAAGCGAAAAATGGAAAAATCCCTATATCTCATTTCGCTTATCGTGAGGTTTTAAACCGCAACGCAAAATGTCGTTTAAGCTGTGCGACATTCATCCATAGTACTTTTTGGCTTGCGAAGGCCTGCGTATTTACTACAAAACTGTAGTAAGGTAAAGGACAAATTCAGCATAATTTACCATAAGTTAAGGCTGATGATTTACCTTTCGGTGATGAAGATGAAAAATAGCTTTTTCTTTGCTGAATTGTTGCATTCTGCAAGGGAAATCTTTTGGTCAAGAGGGGCCTGCAAGATGATATTACTTTAACTACTAAACTAAGAAATAAATTTTTGGTATTAAATCCACAATAACAGAGTATTTAATTCCAAAACCGTTCGAAGTATGTTGGTTTTTTGAGATTCTGTTTTAGTTTGGTCATACAAATTGTTTCAAACAACGTTGTTAACACATCGGCTCTCGCTGCCTTGTTATTCGTGCATAGATTTATTGCTGATTTCTTGAAAGACTATCTTTAAAAATAAGTTCTAAAGCCCTCAAGGAAATTTTTATTAAAATTTGGTTTTCAGATAAATTTCATAGAAATTCTTTTCTTTAAAAAAAAAAATATTTTTGTAATTTTCTTTAGTAAAAAAATTAATAAAAAGTTTGTATTTAGGAAAATGTCTTTAAAATGTTGCGTTTAGAAAAATGTTCATTGGATTTGTTATTTACACCTTTTATAATTGTTATCTCTATTTTGGCCCTCCTTGACTTGTACGATTTGCCTTTGCTGATTTATTGCCATTATCCTGTGTATAGATGTATTTCTTATGAATTTTCCAAAATATCATGGCCAAGGTTGTTATCATTATTAAGGCATTTGCCATACAATCAAAATACCCAACCATCTACAAAGTCATAGCCAAAAACTTGTTAAAGCAACTGTCGTTGCCTTACCGAGGTGTAACTTCCCCTGCCTAAAGCCAAACCCAACTAAGGGAATGATAATCAGAATATTTTAACTTTTCATAGACTCAAATTGCACCGCTGATATAATGGAGTGGCGTGTGAAGAATGTGGTTATACACCTGAAGGTGGAATCACATCTTTTTTTTAGGTTTCTCTCCTCCCCTTAAACATCCCCCCCCCCCCCCCCCCCCACAAAGTGAAACGCCTTACATCTCATCTTTGAGTTGGTGTTGGCGTATCACCTTCTCCATTTTCTATCATCTGGCTTTGTTTTAGACTTTTACTTTCTTTGATGTCATAGGTTTGGAACGGTTTCGCTTGTGCTGTGAATATGAGGTATCTAGAGGCCCCGTTTTTTTTTTTTTGTTCTTTCCATGGTGTTTCCATGATATTGGTGTGTTTTAGTTATTCCTTTTCGTATTTACTTTACTTGCTTAAGCAAATAAATGATAAGCATTTCATTTGATATTCATTATTTGATAATGCCATAAGTTATAAAAATAAAAACGGAAACGGAAATGAAAATGTTAAAACGTTTTGTGCTAATATTATTTTGTTCAACACTCAGCTATACATACATATTTATGCCCTCTAAACATTATATGCAGGGACGAGCAATAATGCCTTGTGGGTGGATTAAGGTGTTTATTGCTATAGGTATGCATTGCTATGTTTTATAAGTGAAATGGTTCGAAAAACTTGCTTAAACTGTGGCTCAAAGCATAAAAGATATATAACTGAAGTATAATAAATTAAAATAAAACCAGTAAGAAAAGCCAAAATTCGGGCGGTGCCGAATTTATAATACCCTACACTTACACTTTGGGTACAAAGTGGGAGCTATATCTAATTCATAACCAATTTTGATCAAATTTCCAGGAAATATGTTCAAACTGTATTTACTGCGGTTGACAAATGGGAACATAATTGCAAATTAGCCAACATCTGACGAACATATATATGGGAGCTACATCTAAATCTGAACCGATTATGACCAAACTTCTTAGATGGAAAGTGTTGTGCAAAATGTTACCAATATTGGTCAATAATGTGCTTTCAGTGACCCTAGAAGTGAAAATCGGGCGAAATACATATACGGCAGCTATATCTAAATCCGAACCTATTTCTATGAAATTCAACAGTTATATTAAAACACATAAGAAAATTGTTCCTACAAAACTTTGAGAGAATCGGCCAACAAATGATTAACAATATTGAAGTCGTCGGGAAAGCGTTGTATAAAGTTTTGGCAAGATTGGTCAATAAATGCGCTGGCAGTAACCATAGAAGTAAAACTCGGCAATAAAAGATCTTTTAGTGAAATACCTTGTTAACTTGACTAACATTTTGGTCTACGAATTTACGATTTGGTATACGAATTTAAGTTTGGATGTAAGGTGTACTCCATTCTTAAAATACTTAATTTCAGCCCGATATTCTCATGATGTCTGATTTAGTGGATTTTTCGGGGGAGAGGTGGTCCCCCAGATACTTGGCCCCGAAAAAATATCAGCATCGTGCTCTTCTCTCAAATACCATTTATTTAAACCCCATATTGCCACTGGCTTAAGAGGAGTTTACAGGATGAGGCGTCCCCCAAACACATGGCCCCAAAATAGGTTATCAAATTAGTTTTCTAATCTCAAATACTTTCATTTAAACCACATATTGGCATGGTCGAAAAATTTTTTCCTTTGGGGGTGTTTTGGGAAAGGGGTGATGCCCTAAAACCATGGTCCTACATTTGGATATCAAATTCGTATTCTACTCCACAAATCCTTTATTTGAGCCCCATGGTCACTAAAAAATTGCAGTTTTTGGGGTATTTTGGGAAAGGGGTAGACCCCCATTAAATTGGTGGGTGAGTATCAATTCTTGCTCTACCCCCCCAATACCTTTCATTTAAGCTCCACATTGACATGGTCGGTGTATATGGCCGATTTAGGTGTGTTTTGGGGATTAGGGTGATCCCCCAAACACTAAGCCCGGAAAATATACCAGCAACGTGCTCTATTCTCATAGCTGATTGAAATTGGTCCCGAAGGTAGGTATCAATTCTTGCTCTACCCCCCAATACCTTTCATTTAAGCTCCACATTGACATGGTCGGTGTATATGGCCGATTTAGGGGTGTTTTGGGGATTAGGGTCGTCGCCCAAACATTAAGCCCGGAAAATATGTCAGCAACGTGCTTTATTCTCATATATCTATATATCATTTATTTGAACTCCATATTGCCATTGGCCTCAAAATTGGATATAAAATTCGGTTTCAAATCTCATTTAAACTCCTTATTGTAAAAGTCAGCAAATATGTCCGGTTTGGGGTGTTGACCCTAAAAGCTATAAATATTTAGTTCCACTGTCTTTACGACCCAAATAGTCTTGGCGAGCAAATTCGTCCTATTTGGGGGTTGTTATGGTGGTGGGACGTCCTCTAGATAGTTGGTCCCTAATGTTGATATCAGAAACGTGGTCTACTCCAAAATACCTTTAATTCGAGTCCCATATTTCCATAGTCGGCAAACGTGACCGGCTTGGGGGGTGTTTTGGGGGATGGGCGGCCACTCAGTGAGTTGGCCTTGGAAATATATATCGGATTCGTTTTCCACTCTAAAAACCCTCTTATTTGAGCCTCATGTTGCAAAAGTCAGCAAATACTTACTAGTGAGGTATTGTTGTGGGGATGGGGTGGCCCCATGGACACTTATCCCAAATATTGATATCAGATTCGTGCTTCACTCCCAAAGACCTTTCATTTGAGCTCCATATGGCTATGGTCGTAAATTTGTCTCCTTTGGGGGATGTTTTGGGGAGAGGCGGCCCCCCATACACTTGATCCCATATTTGGATATCAGATTCTAATTCTTCACTCAAATACCATATTCCCATGGTCAGTAAAAAAGTCCTGTTCGGGGGGTGTTTTGGGGAAGGGGTCCACCCCCCAGAAACGTGGTCCCATAATATATATATATATATATATATATATATATATATATATATATATATATATATATATATATATATATATATATATATATATAATATATATATATATATATAATATATATATATATATATATATATATATATATATATATATATATAATATATATATATATATATATATATATATATATATATATATATATATATATATATATATATATATATATATATATATATAAATATTTATATATATGTATATAATATAATATATATATATGTATATATATATATATATATATATATATATATATATATATATATATATATATATATATATATATATATATGCTGTTTTTGGGGTATTCGAACCGAACACTGATTTTGGTAATAAAATTCAATGATTTGCAAGCATTGCTCGTTAGTAAGTCTATTCATGATGAAATGTCAAAGCATACTGAGCATCTTTCTCTTTGACACCATGTCTGAAATCCCACGTGATCTGTCAAATACTAATGCATGAAAATCCTAACCTCAAAAAAATCTACCTTTAGTTCAGGTTTTGGGTAATTTCCAATAATGTTGCCATTTGTCAACAGTAGTTGTTACAGTTTGTTATTGATTTGTTTTATAACCCATCTGAAAACTTACATCAAAATTTGGTTAGAATTAGATATAGCTCCTACTTGGAACCAATGACCGAATTTTCCCTTTCCTTACTTGTTTTTGTTACTTTTTTTCGTTTATCTCCCACTGTGCGCTACTTGAATGCCTTCCTTTTATCATGACATGATATTTTTGTTTTTATACCCTCCACCATAAGATGGGGGTTATACTAATTTCGTCATTCTGATTGTAACTACTCGAAATATTCGTCTGAGACCCCATAAAGTATATATATTCTTGATCGTCGTGAAATTTTATGTCGATCTAGCCATGTCCGTCCGTCTGTCCGTCCGTCCGTCCGTCCGTCCGTCTGTCTGTCGAAAGCACGCTAACTTCCGAAGGAGTAAAGCTAGCCGCTTGAAATTTTGCACAAATACTTCTTATTAGTGTAGGTCGGTTGGTATTGTAAATGGGCCATATCGGTCCATGTTTTGATATAGCTGCCATATAAACCGATCTTTGGTCTTGACTTCTTGAGCCTCTAGAGTGCGCAATTCTTATCCGATTGGAATGAAATTTTGCACAACGTGTTTTGTTATGATATCCAACAACTGTGCCAAGTATGGTTCAAATCGGTCCATAACCTTATATAGCTGTCATATAAACCGATTTTGGGCCTTGACTTCTTGAGCCTCTAGAGTACGCAATTTTTACCCAATTGGGATGAAATTTTGCACGAAGTGTTTTGTTATGATATCCAACAACTGTGCCAAGTATTGTTCACATCGGTCCATAACCTGATATACCTGCCATATAAACCGATCTTGGGTCTTGACTTCTTGAGCCTCTAGAGTGCGCAATTCTTATCCGATTTGAATAAAATTTTGCACGACGTGTTTTGCTACGATATGAAATTTTGCACATAGTGTTTTAGTATCACTTCTAACAACTGTGCTAAGTATGGTTCAATTTGGGCCATTACGAGGTATAGCTGTCATATAAACCGATCTTGGGTCTTGACTTCTTGAGGCTCTAGAGTGCACAATTCTTATCCGATTAGAATGAAATTTTGCACCAAGTGTTTTGTTATGATATCCAAAAACTGTGGCAAGAACGGTTCAAATCGGACCATAACCTGATGTAGCTGCCATATAAACCGATCTGGGATCTTGACTTCTTGAACCTCTAGAGGTCGCAATTATTATCCGATTTGCCTGAAATTTTGTACGACGGATCCTCTCATGACCATCAACATACGTGTTTATTATGGTCTGAATCGGTCTATAGCCCGATACAGCTCCCATATAAATCGAGCTCTTTATTTTACTTTTTGAGCCCCCAAAGGACATAATTCTTATTCGAATTGGCTGACATTCTACACATGTCTCCAACATATAATTTAATTGTGGTCTAAACCGGATCATATCTTGATATCGCTCTTATAGCAGATTTTTCTTTCTTTCTTTTCTTATATCATATTTTGCCTAAGAAGAGATGCCGGGGAAAGAACTGACAAATGCGCTCCATGGTGGAGGGTATATAAGATCCGGCCCGGCCGAACTTAGCACGCTTTTACTTGTTTTTTTTTTTTTTTTTGTTTTTTAATCGGATGACAGCAATGTGGGGTGTGAATGCTTTGAAGTCGAAACCTGGTGTTGCTAGCTGCCATGTTCTTAGCCGCGGCGAAGTCTAGTAGCCTCAATCCACTATGAGAAGTTTCGTCATGTACGCTTAATTTTTCGAATTTTGGGCCACAGATATTCCCATTCATTTTTGCGCATTGATTTCTCCCAGAACGATTTTATTTTAGAGGGCGGGACAGCGCTTATGCCCTCTTTGTAGGCGTTCGTAGAAAATGTCCTTGGTCCGTTCGTCTATGTTTTTCGTCGGGGCATGGGCGCAAGTAAGGTTGATGTTGAAGAATTTAGCCTTTATGAGGATTGTGGCTAGCCTCTGTGGTGTTTCATTCTCCGACTAACCACAAATCCACAGCCAAATTTATGCCTCGTCTTATGGCAGCTATTCTATAGGGCGTCACCACTCGGTGTTGTTGTGGAGCCCTTCCCGAGCCACCGTACATCCTGTATGGAGGTTATGCCTGCCTTATGCTTCTCCAATTCATCCACCAGTTCGTATAGTGCACCCTATCTATAAAGAGTTCGGACATTCTAGGTGCAGATAGGCAAATCATGGAATCCGTTTTTAATTTTATTAGTTTTTCAAAGTAGTCTTTTGAAGTTTTCCGGGTAATGGGCTTCTAAACCGAAGCAGCAAACCATCTTTTTTATAGTTCTACAGGTTAACTCTTGGCACAATTGACACCTCGGGGAGGTTTGTGTCCACATTTGTGATGATCAAGTTAAAACCGATCGTAACCCTTGGTGGTTTTCCAACATCCCCAA
The DNA here is from genome assembly GCF_963082655.1 of Stomoxys calcitrans. NCBI lineage: Eukaryota > Metazoa > Arthropoda > Insecta > Diptera > Muscidae > Stomoxys > Stomoxys calcitrans. Next base: position 47,627,950 of record NC_081552.1, read on the forward strand.
GTCGACCGTATAACCCTATTCTGATCCGATATAGGAAGCCTTACTTCAACTCGCTGTTTCAGAAAATTAAGCTTTTATAGGCTTACGATCCTAAATCGGCAGATCGGTCGAGCGCGTCTAGCTTCTTTCGGTGCAATGGGTGATTGTTGATCCACAAGGGCTGCGTTCGCTCGGTAGCTTAGCTGTTCTAGCCATCCGGTTGAAATGCCACCTGATCTAAAGGTCCTCTCTTGTTGCGCTAAACCTTACGCACTAGATCATGTAGATCCGCCTTGACATCTCTGGGCGGTGACATTGTCACAAATTGCAGTGGAATAAACAGAAAATGGATACAGAATGTCATATGGGACGTTAAGTATTTTGAAATATGGGTTGACGTAATTCTTGCGCCTTCAATTAGCACGCTTACCTCCATTTGCATCTTCGTTGACGATGGAATGAACAGTGTGGCTGGCGGCGGATATCTTCAAATGTCTGGCAGCGAAAATGACGGCAAAATAAACAAAGTAATAGTTCCACCCCAGGCAGATGTCATAAACGGGATGGCCGCAGATATGATCGTCCGCATACATATACGTTCTAGACGCTGTCTGGAGAGTGTGGAATAGAAGAGAGGTAGGGGTTTAACATTGCCGCTGGGGACATTACCCTTCTTTGGGGAACAACTTATTTAAGTCTACAAGGATCCGACTTCTTATCTCCAAATTCTACAACCCAGTGGCAAAACAAATAAGGCCTGCTTAAATCAGGCCTGATAACAGCGCTTCAAGGCTTTCTAATAGAAGGACCGTATGCCTTAAGTAAAGCTTCCAAAAGGACTATCTTTCAACTTCTAAAAGTTTGACAAGGAATACCTCAGCCTTCTTGTTGTATTACTTCTGAAGTATCCCATAGAATATATGAAAGACATGTGAGTGTCTATTGGACTCTGATGTTTTTATACCCACCACCGAAGGATGGGGGTATATTCATTTTGTCATTCCGTTTGCAACACATCGAAATATCCATTTCCGACCCTATAAAGTATATATATTCTTGATCAGCGTAAAAATCTAAGACGATCTAGACATGTCCGTCCGTCTGTCCGTCTGTCTGTTGAAATCACGCTACAGTCTTCAAAAAAAGAGATATTGAGCTGAAATTTTGCACAGGGTCTTTTTTTGTTCATAAGCAGGTTAAGTTTGAAGATGGGCTATATCGGACTATATCTTGATATAGCCCCCATATAGACCGATCCGCCGATTTAGGGTCTTAGGCCAATAACAACCACATTTATTATCCGATTTTGCTGAAATTTGGGACAGTGAGTTGTGTTAGCCCCTTCGACATCCTCCGACAATTTGGCTCAGATCGGTCCAGATTTGGATATAGCTGCCATATAGACCGATCCTCCGATTTAGGGTCTAAGGCCCATAAAAGCGACATTTATTATCCGATTTCGCTTACATTTGATACAGTGAGTTGTGTTAGGCCCTTTGACATGTTTCTTCAATTTGGTCCAGATCGGTTCAGATTTAGATATAGCTGTTATATAGACCGATTTCTTGATTTATGGTTTTGGGCCCATAAAATGCTTATTAATTGTCGGATGTCGCCGAAATTTGGAACAGTGAGTTAAGTTAAGCCCATTGACATACTTCTGCAATGAGGTACAGATCGGTCCTGATTTGGATATAGCTGCCATATAGACCGATATCTAAGTTTTAGGTTTTGGGGCCATAAAAGACGCATTTATTGTCCGATGTCGCTGAAATTTGACACAGTGAGTTTGGTTAGGCTCATCGACGTCCTTCTTAAATTTTGCCCAGATCGGTCCAGATTTGCATATAGCTGCCATATAGACCCATCTCTCGATTCAAGGTTTAGGGCCCATAAAAAAGGCATTTATTGTCCGATTTCGCCGAAATTTGGGACAGTGCTTTGTGTTAGGCTTTTCGACATGTTTATGCAACTTGGCACAAATCGGCCCAGATTTGGATATAGCTGCCATGTAGACCGATATCTCGATTTAAAGTTTTGGCCCCATAAAAGGCGCATTTATAATCCGATTTCATTGAAATTTGACACAGTGACTTATGTTAGACTTTTCGACATCCGTGTAGTATATAGTTCAGATCGGTATGAGGTATATGAGTATAAGGTATGAAATTTTCATCGAATTTTGATGAAAGGTGGGTTACATATATACCCGAGGTGGTGGGTATCCAAAGTTCGGCCCGGCCGAACTTAACGCCTTTTTACTTGTTTGATATCGGAAGGGGGCGAACCCTCCCCTTATACCAAAAACACCACCCAAAAGTAAAAGTGGACCGATCGGGACAATATAGATATCAAAGGTAAGAAAGTGTTGAAGAATAGAACAAGAAGATGGTATTAAAAATTGGGTCCAGATACCCAAAACTCCTACTCGCAGACAATTAGATCGTTCATATCAATATGGGGCTCAATTGAAAGGTAGTTGGGAGTAGATTACGAACCTGGCGTACAAAATCAGGGCGAAGTATAAGTGGCTATCTCACTGCCACAAAAAAGGGCCCAAATGGGCATGTTAGCTAAATATAACTAAAGGGTGATTTTTTTGAGGTTAGGATTTTCATGCATTAGTATTTGACAGATCACGTGGGATTTCAGACATGGTGTCAAAGAGAAAGATGCTCAGTATGCTTTGACATTTCATCATGAATAGACTTACTAACGAGAAACGCTTGCAAATCATTGAATTTTATTACCAAAATCAGTGTTCGGTTCGAAATGTGTTCATTCACCGTAACGTTGCGTCCAACAGCATCTTTGAAAAAATACGGTCCAATGATTCCACCAGCGTACAAACCACACCAAACAGTGCATTTTTCGGGATGCATGGGCAGTTCTTGAACGGCTTCTGGTTGCTCTTCACTCCAAATGCGGCAATTTTGCTTATTTACGTAGCCATTCAACCAGAAATGAGCCTCATCGCTGAACAAAATTTGTCAAAATTTGAACACATTTCGAACCGAACACTGATTTTGGTAATAAAATTCAATGATTTGCAAGCGTTGCTCGTTAGTAAGTCTATTCAAGATGAAATGTCAAAGCATACTGAGCATCTTTCTCTTTGACACCATGTCTGAAATCCCACGTGATCTGTCAAATACTAATGCATGAAAATCCTAACCTCAAAAAAATCACCCTTTATATGGGACTCTGTTTGTTTGTTTGTTCCTCATAGACTCCAAAACGGCAGAACCGATTTTCTCGAAATTTTCACAGATTGTGTAGGTTGGTTTGGAAGGAAACATTTTTTGACATCGAAGGGGAGCGTACCTTCCCCCTTATGTCAAAAACACAACCCAAAATCAAAAGTAGACCAATCGGAACAATATGGATATCAAATGAAATGTATTGGAGAGTAGATACGAACATCACAGCACAGCATCAGAACAACAGAGCATCATTCACTTTTCGCCGCGTACATCCCCTTTGGGCCACTGTATGTGCCTTTTGATTATTATTTTATATCATAATTCTTTTTTCTTAATATTTGTTAGCTCTACTTGTACGTTGTTGGCATTTTGGCGAATTTTTATTTCCCTGCCATCGTTCCGACAAGTTTGCGGATTAGAAATATGTTTATTTCCATTATATGTTAATATGTAATATTTGCTGAAACTCCGCAATATAAGCATATATTATGATTTATTTGCAGTTGAAGTGTGGGTGGCCCATTGAGTGTAAGCAATTAAGGGTAAAAATGTTTTGTTGGATGGGGAACAAAGAGATAGGAAGGAGATTTTAAATAAATTTATTGTAATTTTAAACGTCTAGACGGTGTTGTTGTGCATTTGAAATAAATATGCAATAGGTTTAATTGCAAGCATTCTTATATGAATCCATAAAGATTATAAAATGTTCTACGATCGATTTTAAGCTTAAAATACCCAAAATTATTAACTTAAACCACTTCGAGCTGAAACGCTGAACAGTTAAAAACTCTAAAGAAAATAATTGAAGATTTCCTTTGTGTTATTCTTCAGCTGGGTTGTATTCTCAACAGAAATACCGCTGGAATAACGAATACAGATATCCTCTTTTTATACCCTCCACCATAAGATGGGGGGTATACTAATTTCGTCATTCTGATTGTAACTACTCGAAATATTCATCTGAGACCCCATAAAGTATATATATTCTTGATCGTCGTGAAATTTTATGCCGATCTAGCCATGTCCGTCCGTCTGTCCGTCTGTCCGTCCGTCCGTCCGTCCGTCCGTCCGTCCGTCCGTCCGTCCGTCTGTCTGTCGAAAGCACGCTAACTTCCGAAGGAGTAAAGCTAGCCGCTTGAAATTTTGCACAAATACTTCTTATAAGTGTAGGTCGGTTGGTATTGTAAATGGGCCATATCGGTCCATGTTTTGATATAGCTGCCATATAAACCGATCTTGGGTCTTGTCTTCTTGAGCCTCTAGAGTGCGCAATTCTTAACCGATTGGGATGAAATTTTGCACGACGTGTTTTGTTACGATATCCAACAACTGTGCCAAGTATGGTTCAAATCGGTCCATAACCTTATATAGCTGTCATATAAACCGATCTTGGGTCTTGAGTTCGTGAGCCTCTAGAGGGTGCAATTCTTATCCAATTTGAATGAAATCGCTCTAATAGCAGAGCAAATCTTTTTTTATATCCTTTTTTTGTCTAAGAAGAGATGCCGGGAAAAGAACTCGACAAATTCGATCCATGGTGGAGGGTATATAAGATTCGGCCCGGCCGAACTTAGCACGCTTTTACTTGTTTCATTTTCTTCCCCTCCCTTTTAAGGACCAAGCAAATTTAACGCATATGTCATTATGGGCTGCGACAATTTGAATAATGTCAATCGTTTTCTCGCTTGCCATGCCCTTTAATTTCCTGCTGACGCATATTTTTCAATGTTTATCGTACAATTATTCGATACCAAAAAGAAAAAAAATCATAATTAATTTTCATCATATGTTCAAGAGCTTATTTCCAATACCCAAAACAAATCCCTTTGGCACAGCAAGAACACCGCGAACCCTTTTTCTGCATGAACGCACTAAAAAGCAACAGAGGCAGCATCCCACTGTGTTGGAAACACAGCATAGTGGTTTGTTTTGGTGTAGCCTGCATTGAATACACACATAAAACACCCAAAATCCCCTTATCAGTGATAAATCATTTCCGGTCGCTCTTACACTCTCTCTCTCTCTCTCTCTCTCTTTTGCAGATGTGATTGCAACTAAAGGATTTTAATTTCGTAGCTCATGTCACCGGGGTCAAAAAATATAAAAACATGTGTTACTGAAAACCGCGAATAGCAACTGCGATTGATGTGACATAGGCTATAGAAAACAAAAGGCAGTTATCCCTTGTTAGGGGGTTTCCAGTGAGAATTGTGTTTGTATGACAAGAAGTCCCTGGAGGACGATTGCTGCTTTCTCACTTACATTTTATTTTTATGTTTTTCTTCTATTTTTTAACAATTGATGATAAATTGAAATGAAAAAATGTGCAGTTGATGCCATTGCGTTTGAAAAATGCTTATTTTTCATTACTGCAATATGTCATCTAGGGCAAAATATGAGGGTTATTATCCAAACAGAAGGGATTTTAATGTGATGACAAATTGCCTTTGTCGCCTTGGTTGGATTTATATGGCATAACAGTCATCTACCACTATGGTACCTAATCTCAATCAATCCATTGGTAAACAGCCAATTCCATCGAAATCGGATGAAAAGTACGACTTCTGTAACCCCGAATATTATAATTGGGAGGACGGTCTATATATGGATCATAAAGAAACAATGGGTTTAATGCGTTTTTAGCATTATGTTCGGCCTTTCCGAATTCTGCAAAACACCCACCATGAATGTATTTATCATCCTATTTTATTATAACACCACTACCATATCCATAGCAATATCCAAATATGGACTTGTCTGGATCATATCTGACTCAGATGCCGAGATCGTTTAAACAAGTCACAGTTCAGCGAAATCAGGTAATAAATCCGCTTTGTTATGAGATTTAGACCCTTAACCATCAAACAGGTCTATGGCAGCTATATTTAAAAATGATCCGCTCTGAACCAGTCAGTCGGATGAGGGAAGGCTTAAAAGAACGCACAATTTAAAATTTCAGCGAATTCGAGTAATAAATGCTGCTTATATGAGCTTATGACCCTAAATCGGCAGATTGATGTACATGGCAGATATATATATAAATATTACCAATCTGGACTATATTCGGGTCAGATAACGGGAGGCTTAAACAACTCACTGTTTCAAATTTCAACGAATTCAAACAATAGATGCGATTTTTATGAACTTGAGACACTGTGTCGGTAAAACGGTCATAAGTGTAGAAAGACCTCAGGGTGTGGGCTAAGCAACCCCCAGAAAAGATTTAACAGCCACCACGGAGAGACGGGCGGATAAACCGGTGGACAACGGACGAACAGTTGGATAGACGGGCGAATTGACGGCTCGACTGGTGGATGAACGGGTGTACGGATAGACAGACGGACGGGTAAATGAAATGACAGAAAGATAGACGGAACGATGGACAGACAGACGGAAGGAAGGAATTACGGACAGACATACGGACGAACAAACGAGCGGACTAAATGTGTTAGTAACAAGTAAAAGGCCCTTAAATTCGGCCGGTCCGAACTGTGAATACCCATTACTTCGGGTATACATGTAAACCACCTTTCGTCATAATCCGGTGAAAAATGCGTTATTTATGCCTCTGTAGCAGCTATATCGAAAAATGGTCTGATTTGGACCAAGTTCCGGGCCGAACTATGAATGCTCATTACTTCGGGTATACATGTAAACCACCTTTCGTCATAATCCGGTGAAAAATGCGTTATTTATGCCTCTGTAGAAGCTATATCGAAATATGGTCTGAGTACAAGTCATTGTTCAATTTTGTGGAACAAAATATTGGTCTTTATGGTAGCTATATTGAAATATAGACCAATGTAAATAATAATATACAATACGGATGTAGAAAAGCCTAACATAACACATATGTGCATTTTATGGGGCCAATACTTTAAATCGAGAGATCGCTCTTTATGGCAGCTATATCCTAATCTGAACCGATCTGGACCAAAATGTCGAAGGGCCTAACTCAACTCACTGTCCCAAATTTCGGCGAAATCGCACAGTAAATGCATCGTTTATGGCCCAAGATATTAAATCGAGAGATCGGTCTATATGGCAGCTGTATTCAAAGCCGGACGGATCTGGGACAAATTGAAATATGATGTCCCAAATTTCGGCAAAATCGTATAATGAATGTGGCTTTTATGGGCCTAAGACCCTAAATCGGAGGATCGGTCTATATGGCAGCTATATCCAAATCTGGACCGATCTGTGCCATATTGACTAAGGATGTCGAAGGGCCTAACACAACTCACTGTCCCAAATTTCAGCAAAATCGGATAATAAATATGGCTTTTATGGGCCTAAGACCCTAAATCGGCGGATCGGTCTATATGGGGGCTATATCAAGATATAGTTCGATTTAGCCCATCTTCGAACTTAACCTGCTTATGGACAAAAAAAGAATCTGTGCAAAGTTTCAGCTCTATATATCTACTTTTGAAGACTGAAGCGTGATTTCAACAGACAGACGGACAGACGGACGGACATGTCTAGATCGTCTTAGAATTTTGCGCTGATCAAGAATATATATACTTTATAGGGTCGGAAATGGATATTTCGATGTGTTGCAAACGGAATGACAAAATGAATATACCCCCATCCTTCGGTGGTGGGTATAAAAACACACATAAAATTCAGAAAAATGCATGAAATCTTTATTTGAATTGATAGTACGGTTCAAATTATTTAATGTTTGTAGATTACTTAATGCAAATTTTAATCTTGACTGCGCCTCAAATTGCCACTCCGCTTAGTCCAATTTTGGCATACTCTTTCCAACTTTTCGGCAGTTGTCTCACAAATAAATGCTTTAATGCTGTCTTTCAATTCGTCAATTTAAACGGGCTTGTCTGTATACACATGAGCTTTAACATAACCCCACAAAAAATAGTCCAATGGCGTTAAATTGCACGATCTAGGCGGCCAATTGAACAATTTTTATACCCTCCACCATAAGATGGGGGGTATACTAATTTCGTCATTCTGATTGTAACTACTCGAAATATTCGTCTGAGATCCTATAAAGTATATATATTCTTGATCGTCGTGAAATTTTATGTCGATCTAGCCATGTCCGTCCGTCCGTCCGTCTGTCCGTCGAAAGCACGCTAACTTCCGAAGGAGTAAAGCTAGCCGCTTGAAATTTTACACAAATACTTCTTATTAGTGTAGGTCGGTTGGTATTGTAAATGGGCCATATCGGTCCATGTTTTGATATAGCTGCCTTGGGTCTTGACTTCTTGGGCCTCTATAGAGCGCAATTCTTATCCGATTTGCCTAAAATGTTGTACGACGGATCCTCTCATGACCATCAACATACGTGTTTGTTATGGTCTGAATCGATCTATAGCCCGATACAGCTCCCATATAAATCGATCTCTCTATTTTACTTTTTGAGCCCCCAAAGGGCGCAATTCTTATTCGAATTGGCTGACATTTTACACAGGTCTCCAACATATAATTTAATTGTGGTCTAAACCGGATCATATCTTGATATCGCTCTAATAGCAGATTTTTCTTTCTTTCTTTTCTTATATCATTTTTTGCCTAAGAAGAAATGCCGGGAAAAGAACTGACAAATGCGCTCCATGGTGGAGGGTATATAAGTTTCGGCCCGGCTGAACTTAGCACGCTTTTACTTGTTCTTTCTTTGAACTTTCTTAACAGAGCACGCATTTTGATAATAAATTCAATAAAGCAAAGACTCAAACGTTCATGAGCTGTTTAAGCTCGTGTTGACAAAAAGAAAATAACAAAAAAATCACCCTTTACCAATATATATACTAACAAGGATTATTTAGAACAAGTAAAAGCCTTATATACCCCCCACAATGGATAGAATGTTTTTTCCCCGGTATCATAGGTAGGTCATGAGAGAAGCCGTTTTACAAAATTGCAGCCAAATCGGATAAGAATTGCGCCCTCTAGTGGCTTAAAAAGTCAAGATTCAGCATCGATTTATAAGGCAGCCAAGGGGGGCACTCGGACCAAAGACCCCCCCCCCCCCCCACACAATTTTGTAGACATGTCCGTCCGTCTGTCTGTTGAAATCACGCTACAGTCTTCAAAAATAGAGATATTGAGCTGAAATTTTGCACAGGCTCTTTTTTTGTCCATAAGCAGGTTAAGTTCGAAGATGGGCTATATCGGACTATATCTTGATACAGCCCCCATATAGACCGATCCGCCGATTAAGGGCCTTAGGCCCATAAAAGCCACATTTATTATCCGATTTTGCTGAAATTTAGGACAGTGAGTTGCGTTAGGCCCTTCGACATCCTCCGACAATTTGGCCCAGATCGGTTCAGATTTGGATATAGCTGCCATATAGACCGATCCTCCAATTTAGGGTCTTAGGCCCATAAAAGCCACATTTATTATCCGATTTTGCTGAAATTCGGGACAGTGAGTTGTCTTAGGCCCTTCAACATCTTCCGTCGATATGGCTCAGATTGGTTTAGATTTTGATGTAGCTGCCATATAGACCGATCCTCCGATTTAGGGTAATAGGCCCATAAAAGCTATATTTATAATGCGATTTTGCAGAAATTTGGGACATTGCGTTGTCTTAGGCCCTTCAACATCCTCCGTCAATTTGGCCCAGATCGGTTTAGATTTGGATATAGCTGCCATATAGACCGATCCTTCGATTTAGGGTCATAGGCCCATAAAAGCTAAATTTATTACCCGATTTTGCTGAAATTTGGGACAGTGAGTTGCGTTAGGCACTTCAATATCCTCCGTCAATTTGGCTCAGATCGGTTCAGATTTGGATATAGCTGCCATATAGACCGATCTCTCGGTTTTAGGTTTTGGGGCCATAAAAAGCGCATTTATTGTCCGATGTTGCCGAAATTTGGGACAAAGAGTTAAGTTAAGCCCCTCCACATATTTCTGCAAGTTGGTCTAGATCGATCAAGATTTGCATATAGCTGCCATATAAACCGATCTCTCGATTTAAAGTCTTGGGCCCATAAAAGGCGCATTTTTAATCCGATTGCACTGAAATTTGACACACTGACTTATGTTATGCTTTTCGACATCCGTGTGGTATATAGTTCAGATCGGTTTATTTTTAGATATAACTACTAAAAAGGCCAATATTTTGTTATATACAATTGAACAATAACTTTTACTTATTAGTATGTGGTCCAAATCGGAACATAGCTGCTATGGGGCATAAGGTATGAATTTTGCACCGGATTTTGAGGAAAGGTGGTTCACATATATATCCGAGGTGGTGGGTATCCAAAGTTCGGCCCGGCCGAACTTAACGCCTTTTTACTTGTTTTTTCTAAAGCACAAAATTTTAATGAAATTTTTTCCAAAGACCAAATTTCGGCGTAATATTTTAAAGAATAAAACTTCATCACAATTTTTCCTATAGACAAAATTTAAATAATTCAACGTAACATTCTCTTCAGTCCAAGCGGGGACCCCTTTGAAATCATTTTTATACCCTATCACACCCACGAAGGATAGGGATATATTCATTTTGTCATTCCGTTTGCAACACATCGAAATATCCATTCCTGACCCTATAAAGTATATATATTCCTGATCAGCGTAAAAGTCTAGGACGATCTAGCCTTGTCCGTCCGTCTGTCTGTTGAAAGCACGCTATAGTCTTTAAAAAATAGAGATATTGAGTTGAAACTTTGTACAGATTATTTTTTGACCATTAGCAGGTTAAGTTCGAAGATGGGCTATATCGGACTATGTCTTGGTATAGTCCCCATATAGACCGATCCGCCGATTAAGGGTCTTAGGCCAATAAAAGCCACATTTATTATTCGATTTTGCTGAAATTTGGGACAGTAAGTCGTGTTAAGCCCTTCGATATTCTTTTTCAATTTGGCGCAGATCGGTTCAGAATTGAATATAGCTGACATGCAGACCGATCCGCCGATTAAGGGTCTTAGGCCCATAAAAGCCACATTTATTATCCGATTTTGCTGAAAATTGGCACATTGAGTTGTGTTGGGCCCTTTGACATTCTTCTTCAATTTGCCCTAGATCGTTCCAGTTTTGGATATAGCTGCCATATAGACCGATCTCACGATTTAAGGTTTCGGGCCCATAAAAGGCGCATTTATTGTCCGATGTCACCGAAACTTGGGACGATGAGTTAAGTTAAGCCCCTCGACGTCCTTCTTCAATTCGGCCCAGGTCGTTTCAAATTTGAATACAGCTGCCATATAGACTAGGTTTTAAGGTTTTAGGCCCATAAAAGGCGCATTTATTATCCGATGACGCCGAAATTCGGGATAGTGAGTTACGTTGAGCCCCTCGACATATATCTGCAATTTGGCCTAGATTGATCAAGATTTGGATATAACTGCCATATGCACCGATCTCTCGATTTAAGGTTTTGGGGCCTTAAAAGGCGCATTTATGGTCCGATGTCGCCGAAATTTGAGACAGTGAGTTGCGTTAGGCTCTACAACATTTTTCTGATACTTGGCCCAAATCAGTCGATTTCAAATGGCAAGTTTTACGCTTTCGACCACCATCGTGATTTCGGCAGACGGACGGACGAACGGATATGGCTAGAATGTCTAGTCAAGAATATAAATACTTTATTGGGTCTTAGACAATATTTCGAGGTGTTTCAAACGACTAGATTAGTATACCCCTATCTTATGGTTGTGGGCATAAAAAGCGAAATCGGGTAATAAATGCATATGTAATAGGCTTAAGACCCTAAATCGGCAAATCGGTCTTCATGGCAGCGAATTTCCCACAGTGCGCCGTTCGGACTGGCTAAAGAAAGGAGGTTCCTTATCATTGAGCAGCACTCATCATTATGTAAGAAGTTTACCCCTGTTCCTCAATGAAATGTTCATGGGCAAATTTGCATTTGTAAATCTAGATTTGAAACAATTTCGGTCAAATGCCATACATAGTCGCAGAGGAAAGCGTTGCGCAAAATTTTGAAAAGATCGGATAATAAATGCATTTTCAAAGGCTCCAAAAGTGAAAAATCTGACAATGCATATACATGGGAGCTATATCTAAATCTGAGCCGGTGTCTATGAAATACACCAGCTATGTCAGGAATCATAAGAGAATCCTTCATTCCATATTTCGTGACGATCGGATTACAAATGGCTCTGTTATTGCAATATTAGGCACAATCGAACAATACATTATATATATATATATACGAACGTATATATATATGGGAGCTATATTCAAATCTGAACCGATTTCTTTTAATTGCAAAGGCTTTGGCCATAGGCAAAAAATAAAATTTCTGTGCTAAATTTGAAGGTGATCCGATGAAAATTGCGACTTGTACTTTGGACTCAAATTAACATGGGCAGACGGACAGACAGGATAGGACATATCAAATCAAATCAGAGAGTGATTCCGAGTCAATCGGTATACTTATAATTAGGTCTAGCTCTGCTCCTTCTGGGTGTTAGATTCAAATGCACTAAGTTATAATAATGTAGGCTATAACAAGTTTAGCCAAGAGCATTCCAAAAACTTCGAATACTCTTTAAACCGAATAAACATTTCTTAACAGTGAACTAAGCTAATGTTTTTGATTTATTGTAAATCGTTTAAGAATCCCCACAATTCATAACATCTTAAACGGATTGCTGATATTAAAAATCCTTACCATTTAAAGGGAAAAAAAAAATCCATCAAAAATAAAGGATTATTAGCCCTCTAGCTCTAGGGGCACTCTAGCCATGACCGCCAAAATGGTAGGAATGCGCAAATCGCATTAGCATTATACTTGAACAGATGTTGGTTAAATTTGAAATTCACAAAACTAAAAGCATTTCTACATAAATAAAATTTTTCCTTGGCAAATTATTCGCATCTTCATATTCAGACATTAGTCAACAAAGCTGCAGCGTTCCAAATACACCCACCGTAAATATTTGATAAGGAAATGTTGATGGCGCGTCCATGGTAGCGAAATGAATAAGACTACTTTCATCATCATCATTACCAAGGCAGACAAGTGAATTTTTGCGAAATAAACCTTAGCCAAACAGGGAATTGCCATTCGTGGATATATTAAATCAAACCATAAAGTAACCTTAGCATGCTTAGTGCAGCTGGAATATAGACACAGTAGGACACAAACCCTCTCTCAGTCCTTGAGCAGCTCAAGTGCTATGGAGTGCCAATGACAGTTTTTGTCAACCCTTGAACATGTTGAAGAACGGCATTAGGATTTTTCTGGTCTTCTTGATTGTTTTTCCGTTCCACCTTCGCTGGTGGCAAGGAAGAGCTCATCCCTTTTGACTGACTGAATTAATTTCTAATTCAACAAAAGGATATCAACCAACCAAATAAGATGCAAAATCCTTTCTATTTTTTTCCCTGTAGCTTACTTACTGCTGCAGGCAGGCACTTTTCCAAGTGTATAATTGTAAAGTATAGACGATGTTCCTGCTGAAGCAACAGCGAGCTTAGTGCAAATCCATGGGAATTATTAAGGATTCAAGGGCGGGTAACTATGGCTGCTTGGCTGGCGTGACAAAGCAAAGCAAAAAAACTTATTTGTTAGTCGAGTACGTGGTACTTAACACCTGTCAGTGTGAAAATGTAAAAGAGATTGAAAAACAAGTCAATATGTTAAAGTATTCAAATATGATTAGAGGTTTCGTGAATGTGTATGGGAAAAAAAGCTGAAAGGAACTGAAATACAAATAGAGGATATAAAGCCTGCTCTGGGGAGAGATTTCAATCAAGCATGAAAATCTTTGCAGCCCACAACATCTGCCACAAAACTTAAATTTGTAGAAAAAATGGTTTAGTTTTATGTGTAAATTTCGATAACCAAATTTTATTATACCCTCCACCATAAGATGGGGGGTATACTAATTTCGTCATTCTGTTTGTAACTACTCGAAATATTCGTCTGAGACCCCATAAAGTATATATATTCTTGATCGTCGTGACATTTTATGTCGATCTAGCCATGTCCGTCCGTCTGTCCGTCCGTCCGTCCGTCCGTCCGTCCGTCCGTCCGTCTGTCTGTCGAAAGCACGCTAACTTCCGAAGGAGTAAAGCTAGCCGCTTGAAATTTTGCACAAATACTTCTTATTACTGTAGGTCGGTTGGTATTGTAAATGGGCCATATCGGTCCATGTTTTGATATAGCTGCCATATAAACCGATCTTGGGTCTTGACTTCTTGAGCCTGTAGAGTGCGCAATTCTTATCCGATTGGAATGAAATTTTGCATGACGTGTTTTGCTATGATATCCAACAACTGTGCAAAGTATGGTTCAAATCGGTAAATAACCTGATATAGCTGCCATATAAACCGATCTTGGGTCTTGACTTCTTGAGCCTCTAGCGTGCGCAATTCTTATCCGATCAGAATGAAATTTTGTACAACGTGTTTTGTTATGATATCCAACAACTGTGTCAAGTATGGTTCAAATCGGTCCATAACCTGATATAGCTGCCATATAAACCGATCTTGGGTCTTGACTTCTTGAGCCTCTAGAGTGCGCAATTCTTATCCGATTGGAATGAAATTTTGCACAACGTGTTTTCTTATTATATCCAACAACAGTGCCAAGTATGGTTCAAATCGGTCCATAACCTGATATAGCTACCATATAAACCGATCTTGGGTCTTGACTTCTTGACCCTCTAGAGGGCACAATTCTTATCCGATTGAAATGAAATTTTGCACGACGTGTTTTGTTATTATATCCAACAACTGTGCCAAGTATGGTTCAAATCGGTTCATAACCTGATATAGCTGCCATATAAAGCGATCTTGGGTCTTGACTTCTTGAGCCTCTAGAGTGCGCAATTCTTATCCGATTGAAATGGAATTTCGCACGACGTGTTTTGTTATGATACCCAACAATTGTGCCAAGTATGGTTTAAATTGGTCCATAACCTGATATAGCTGCCATATAAACCGATCTTGGGTCTTGACTTCTTGAGCCTCTAGAGTGCGCAATTCTTATCCGATTGGAATGAATTTTTGGCACCAAGTATTTCGTTATGATATCCAACAACTGTGCCAAATATAGTTGAAATCGGTCAATAACCTGATATAGCTGTCATATAAACAGATCTGGGGATTTGACTTCTTGAGCTTCTACAGGGCGCAATTCCTATCCGATTTGGCTGAAATTTTGCATGACGTATTTTATTTTTACTTTCAACAACTGTGTCAAATAAGGTTCAAATCGGTTCATAACCTGATATAGCTGCCATATAAACCGATCTGGGATCTTGACTTCTTGACCCCTAGAAGTCGCAATTATTATCCGATATGCCAGAAATTTTGTACGACGGATCCTCTCATGACCATTAACAAACGTGTTTATTATGGTCTGAATCGGTCTATAGCCCGATACAGATCCCATATAAATCGTTCTCTCTATTTTACTTCGTGAGCCCCAATGTGCGCAATTCTTATACGAATTGGCTGAAATTTTACACAGGTCTCCAATATATAATTTAATTGTGGTCCGAACCGGACCATATCTTGATATCGTTTTAATAGCAGAGCAACTCTTTTCTTATATCCTTTTTTGCCTAAGAAGAGATGCCGGGAAAAGAACTCGACAAATGCGATCCATGGTGGAGGGTATATAAGATTCGGCCCGGCCGAACTTAGCACGCTTTTACTTGTTTATTTTATTTAAGTAGAAAATTGTCCCATACAATTTTCTCGACAATCGAAAAATTCATTTAAATTTTATTTGCATAGAACATTTCTTCGAAATTTTATTTTCATACCAAAATTCCTTGGCATTTGATTTTCGTAAAATGTTCCGTAGAAATTTGATTTTCATAGAACCGGGCCCGCTCCGTTGCGCTTTCTTTTACAATATATGGAACAAAAATTGTTATTGAATATTTATATTCGACAATTTAAGTGCTTTTAGTGAAATGCCATGCTGCGAAAGTGATATATTGGGTTGCCCAAAAAGTAATTGCGGAATTTTCATATAGTCGGCGTTGACATATTTTTATACCCTCCACCATAAGATGGGGGGTATACTAATTTCGTCATTCTGTTTGTAACTACTCGAAATATTCGTCTGAGACCCCATAAAGTATATATATTCTTGATCGTCGTGAAATTTTATGTCGATCTAGCCATGTCCGTCCGTCTGTCCGTCCGTCCGTCCGTCCGTCCGTCTGTCGAAAGCACGCTAACTTCCGAAGGAGTAAAGCTAGCCGCTTGAAATTTTGCACAAATACTTCTTATTAGTGTAGGTCGGTTGGTATTGTAAATGGTGCCAAGTATGGTTCAAATCGGTCCATAACCTGATACAGCTGCCATATAAACCGATCTTGGGTCTTGACTTCTTGAGCCTCTAGAGTGCGCAATTCTTATCCGATTGGAATGAAATTTTGCACTACGTGTTTTGTTATGACATCCAACAACTGTGCCAAGTATGGTTCAAATCGGTCCATAACCTGATACAGCTGCCATATAAACCGATCTTGGGTCTTGACTTCTTGAGCCTCTAGAGTGCGCAATTCTTATCCGATTGGAATGAAATTTTGCACGACGTGTTTTGTTACGATATCCAACAACTGTGCCAAGTATGGTTGTAATCGGTCCATAACCTGATATAGCTGTCATATAAACCGATCTTGGGTCTTGAATTCTTGAGCCTCTAGAGGGCGCAATTCTTATCCAATTTGAATGAATTTTGGCATGTAGTATTTTGTTATGATATTCAACAACTGTGCCAAATAAGGTTCAAATCGGTTCATAACCTGATATAGCTGTCATATAAACCGATCTGGGATCTTGACTTCTTGAGCCTGTAGAGGTCGCAATTATTATCCGATTTGCCTGAAATTTTGTACGACGGATTCTCTCATGACCATTAACATACGTGTTTATTATGGTCTGAATCGGTTTATAGCCTGATATAGCTCCCATATAAATCGATCTCTCTATTTTACTTCTTGAGCCCACAAAGGGCGCAATTCTTATTCGAATTGGCTGACATTTTACACAGGTCTCCAACATATAATTTAATTGTAGTCCAAACCGGACCATATCTTGATATCGCTCTAATAGCAGAGCAAATCTTTTTTTATATCCTTTTTTTTGCCTAAGAAGAGATGCCGGGAAAAGAACTCGACATATGCGATCCATGGTGGAGGGTATATAAGATTCGGCCCGGCCGAACTTAGCACGCTTTTACTTGTTTCACATCTTATGACTCTGTAATTGCATTCTTTCTTCCGTCAGTTATCAACTGTTACTTTTAGCTTGCTTTAGAAAAAAAGTGTAAAAAAAGTATATTTGATTTAAGTTCATTCTAAGTTTTATTAAAAATGCATTTACTTTCTTTTAAAAAATCCGCACTTACTTTTTGGGCAACCCAATATGTCTCCTGACTAACAGTATGTTCTAAATGCCTTCATTTGAATACCATAATTTTTATACCCACCACCAGTGTTGCAGTTTTTGGTAGATTCCTACCAAAATTGGTAGCTTTGTACCCCCTTGGTAGGCTGACCTCAATTTTTTGTAGGTTTTTCCCAATATAAATATCATACCACCAATACGTAAATACCAAGTTAATTACTGAAAAAATCGCCGGGAATACCTCAAATCTAATTCACTATTCGTTAGGAGTGCAGAATAAAACCATGCATGTTACTGTTACAAATCTCCAAAAAAGGGCGTAAGTTTAGATATTGACTAAATTTTTGTGAATGTTAAGGGATCTCATCTAAATTTCATAAATTTTGCCGCATACAAACATGGTCAAATCTGGTCCATACTTATGGTCCATTCAACTCAGTGTAAGGACATAAATGAGAAGTAAAAGCGCCTTTCTGGGCTCAAACACTTAAATTGGAAGATCGCTTTATCCAAACTCGGCACGGTTGTTCATTGAAATTGGGTCAGAAATACGACTTTGTAAACTGAAGATTACTCATCGGGAGATCAGTATAAAGAGGTTTATGTATATCGAGATATAGGTCATTTTTTAACTGAAGGCAGTAGGGTGATTTCAACAAACCGACGGACGGGTATATCTTCATCCTCTCTGAATAACGACGATATAGTTCTTTGTAGAGTTGAAAATGTTTATAATACAAAATGGAATGTCGAAATAGCCAACTGTTTGGCGAAATGGCCAACTGTTCGGCTAAAAATACATGATATACCACACTTATGTCTTGTAGAACATTTGATTGGTTTAGGTCTGGTTTCGTAGGAATTTTCTTAAATTTTCGTAGGAAATAATTTTCTTGATTGGCAACAATGCTCAACACCATAGGATGGGGGAATACTATTCACCCATCCTATGGTAAATTTTCGTAGGAAATAATTTTCTTGATTGGCAACAATGCTCAACACCATAGGATGGGGGAATACTATTCCCCGCCTTCTGTTTATAACACCTCGAAATATGCGTCTTAGACCCCATAAAATATATATATTCTTGATCGTCTCGACATTCTGAGTCGATCTAGCCATGTCCATCCGTTCGTTTGTCGAAATCACGAAAGCGACCGAAGTCGTAGCTAGGCGGTTGAAATTTTGCAAAGATATTAAATATTGATATAGGTCTTTGGGGATTGCAAATGGGTCATATCGGTTCAGATTTAGTCATAGCTCCCATACAAACCGATTTGACTTCTTGAGTCCCTTAAAAGTCGCAGTTTTTGTCCGATTTGGCTGAAATATACCATGAATTGTTTTGTTACGACTTCCAACAACTTTCCCATGTACGGTTCAAATCAGTTTATAACCTGATATATCTCCCCTAAAAACCAGTCTCTCGATTATTCTTTTTCGGTTCGTAAACTTTAATTTTTGCCGTTTTGACAAATGTTTGGTATGTAGAATAAAATTATACACTTCTATTTAATTTATTTTATTTACATTTTAAGCAAAATCCATGGCGCTGGGTTCCCAAGAGTCGGCCCGGCCGGCCGAAGTTATCACGCTTTTATTGGTTCATGAGATCGCTACTTGTGATTTGGCTCATTAAAGTTTGTATGTTAGATGTACTCCATAAAAAAAAAACAAGTAAAAGCGTGCTAAGTTCGGCCGGGCCGAATCTTATATACCCTCCACCATGGATCGCATTTGTCGAGTTCTTTTCCCGGCATCTCTTCTTAGGCAAAAAAAAGGATATAAGAAAAGATTTGCTCTGCTATTAGAGCGATATCAAGATAGGGTCCGGTTTGAACCACAATTAAGTTATATGTTGGAGACCTGTGTAAAATGTCAGCCAATTCGAATAAGAATTACGCTCTTTGTGAGCTCAAAAAGTAAAATAGAGAGATCGATTTATATGGGAGCTGTATGGGGCTATGGACCAATTCAGACCATAATAAACACGTATGTTGATGGTCATGAAAGAATCCGTCGTACAAAATTTCAAGCAAATCGGAAAATAATTGCGACCTCTAGAGGCTCACGAAGTCAAGATCCCAGATCGGTTTATATGGCACCTATATCAGGTTATGAACCGACTTGTACTTTATTTGACATAATTGTTGAAAGTAACAATAAAAAACGTCTTGCGAAATTTCAGCCAAATCGGATAGGAATTGCGCCCTCTAGAAGCTCAAGAAGTCAAGTTCCCAGATCTGTTTATATGACAGCTATATCAGGTTATGGACCGACTTGAACCATATTTGGCACAGTTGTTGGATATCATAACAAAATACTACGTGACAAAATTCATTCCAATCGGATAAGAAATGCGCACTCTAGAGGCTCAAGAAGTCAAGACCCAAGATCGGTTTATATGGCAGCTATATCAAAACATGGAACGATATGGCCCATTTACAATACCAACCGACCTACACTAATAAGAAGTATTTGTGCAAAATTTCAAGCGGCTAGCTTTACTCCTTCGGAAGTTAGCGTGCTTTCGACAGACAGACGGACGGACGGACGGACAGACGCACGGACAAACGGACGGACATGGCTAGATCGACATAAAATTTCATGACAATCAAGAATATATATACTTTATAGGGTCTCAGACGAATATTTCGAGTAGTTACAATCAGAATGACGAAATTAGTATACCCCCCATCTTATGGTGGAGGGTATAAAAATACCATATGTATTTTGGATATGAAACTGTACCGCATATGCCGAATGTGGATGTAAAACTCGTTCTCCACTCCCAGGCCCCTTTAATTTAAGCCCTATATTGACATGGTCGTTAAATATGTTCATTTTGGTTTTGGTAATAGATTGGGGTAACCAGAGTCTTTACCCGAAAGTAGAAAGATCGGTGGGGGTAAACTAATATAGCCAAGTGAGACCGTCCGTCCCTCTGTCGAAATCACGATGGCTGTCGAACGCGTAAAGTAAGCCGCTTGAAATTTTACACAGATACTTAATATCGATGTAGTTCGTTGTAAATGGGCGATATCAGTTCAGATTAAGATATTGCTCCTATATAAACAGATCTCCCGATTTGGCTTCTTGTGCCCTTCAAAGCCACAATTTTGTCCGATTTGGCTGAAATTTTTCATGTGGTGTATCTTATGACTTCCAAAAACTGTGACAAATACGATCCAAACCGGTTCAAAACCTGATAAGGCTATGGACCCGATTTAGCTCCTCGAGCCCATACAAGCCGCAATTTTTATCCAATTTGGCTGAAGTTTTGCAAATATTGTTCCGTTATTACTTCCAACAACTGTGCTTAGTACGGTCTCAATCGGTCTATAGCCTGATATAGCTCCCATATAAACCGATCTCCCGATTTGGCTGAAATTTTTTCACTTGATGTTCTTTTATGACTTCCAACAACTGTGCCAAGTACGGTATAAATCGGTCTATAACCTGATACATGTCCCATATAAACCGATCTCCCGATTTGACTTATTGAGCCCTTACAAGCAGCAATTTTTGTCCAATTTGGCTGAAATTTGCCATGTAGTGTTATTTTATGACTTTCAACAGCTGTGCAAAGTACGGTTTAAGTCAGTCTTTAACCTGATATAGCTCCCATATTAACCGATCTCCTGATTTGGCTTCTGGGCCCTTACAAGCCACAATTTTTGTACAATTTGGCTGGAATTTTGCACTTGATGTTCTTTTATGACTTCCAACAACTGTGCCGAGTACGGTCCAAATCGGTCTTTAACCTGATATATCTTCCATATGAACTGATCTCCCGATTTGACATCTTAAGACCTTACAAGCCGCAGTTTTTGTCCGATTTGGCTGAAATTTGGCATGTAGTGTTCTGTTATGACTTTCAACAGCTGTGCTAAGTACTATAACTTGATATAAATCCCTTATAAATCGATCTCCCGAATTGACTTCTTGAGGCCTCATAAGCCGTAATGTATGCCCGACTTGGCTGAAATTTTGCATGTAGTATTCTGTTATGAATTCCGTGTCAAGTACGATCCAAATCAGTCTTCAACCTGATATAGCTCCCATATAAACCGGTCTCTCGGATATCCTTGTTCGGGTTGTATGAGCTTTGATATTTGCTGGTTTGACAGAAGTTTGTTATAAAATTCTGCCCTTCCACTAGATTTAGTTTGTATAAATTCTGAACAAAATCCAAGGTGGTGGGTTCCCAGATACGATCCGACCGAACTTAGCACGCTTTTTCTTGTCATAGTCTCCAAAACCTTTTATTTGAGCCCCCTATTGCCATGGTATATATGACTGGTTTAGAGGGAGTTTATAGGATGAGATATGAGTAATGAGATTGGTGCTGCACTCTACTATACCTCTCACTTAAGCCCCATATTGGCACATTGGGGTAAAACGACCCATTTGGTCCTAATAATTGTTGTCAGATTTGTGCTATACTCCCAAATATTTAAGAAGTCATATAAAGTTTATGCTTTTTTCTACCCACCACAGAAGGATGGGGGTATATTCAATTTGTTATTCCGTTTGTAACAGATTGAAAAATCCATTTCCGATCTGATAAAGTATAAAGATATTTGATCGTCGTAAAAATCTAAGATCTAGTCATGTCCGCGCGTACGTCTGTTGACATCACGCTACAGTCTTTTAATATAGAGATATTGACCTGAAACTTTGCATGGTTTCTTTTTATAACCTACACCACTACTGTGATACATTGTAAATATTATAACTTAGTGCATTTGTTTGTAACACCCCAACGGAAGAGAGATGGACCCTTTGATAAGTATACCGATTAAGTCACAATCACTTTCTGATTCGATTTAGCTATGTCCGTCTGCCTGTCTGTCCGTCTGTCCATGTTACAAACTACAGGTCGCAACTTTCATCCGATCGTCTTTAAATTTAGTACGGGCAAGTTTTTCGACCTAGAGACGAAGCCTTTAGAACTGGAAAAAATTGGTTCAGATTTGGATATAGTTCCTTATATTTGTTCGTCCGATTTGCAGTAATAATGCAATAAAATGGTCATATGTTAACCGATGCTCTCGAAATTTGGCAGGATGGATTCTCTAATGACTATCGAAATGACTGGTGAATTGCGTAGAAAGTGGTTGGTCCGTAGAAATTCGGTTTGGATATATTGGGTTGTCCAAAAAGTAATTGCGGATTTTTTATATAGTCGGCGTTGAAAAATTTTTTCACAGCTTGTGACTCTGTAATTGCATTCTTTCTTCTGTCAGTTATCAGCTGTTACTTTTAGCTTGCTTTAGAAAAAACGTGTAAAAAAGGTATATTTGATTAAAGTTCATTCTAAGTTTTATTAAAAATGCATTTACTTTCTTTTAAAAAATCCGCAATTACTTTTTGGGCAACCCAATAGCTCCCATATATATGTTCGTCCGATTTGCAATAGTAATGCAATTAAATGTTCATTTGTTTCCCGATCCCCTTAAAATTTGGTAGGAAGAACTTTCTCGTGATTTTCGACATTACTGGTTAATTTCATAGAAATCGGTTCAGATTTAGATATAGCTCTCATATATATATCGCCCGATTTTCAGCCACCGCATGCGCATTTATTGACTAATCTTCCCAACATTTTTTACAACGCTTTCTTCAACGACTTTTACAATATCCATTAGGTTTGGTCGAAATCGGTACAGATTTAGATATAGCTCCCATGTATATGTTCGTCCGATTTTGAGAAATATCGCAATAAAGTGATCATTTGTTAACCGATTCTCTTGAAATTGGGCAGAAAGAATTTTCTTATGACTGCTAATATAACTGGCGAATTTCTAAGAAACTGGTTCAGATTTAGATATAAAGGGTGATTTTTTTGAGGTTAGGATTTTCATGCATTAGTATTTGATAGATCACGTGGGATTTCAGACATGGTGTCAAAGAGAAAGATGCTCAGTATGCTTTGACATTTCATCATGAATAGACTTACTAACGAGCAACGCTTGCAAATCATTGAATTTTATTACCAAAATCAGTGTTCGGTTCGAAATGTGTTCATTCACCGTAACGTTGCGTCCAACAGCATCTTTGAAAAAATACGGTCCAATGATTCCACCAGCGTACAAACCACACCAAACAGTGCATTTTTCGGGATGCATGGGCAGTTCTTGAACGGCTTCTGGTTGCTCTTCACTCCAAATGCGGCAATTTTGCTTATTTACGTAGCCATTCAACCAGAAATGAGCCTCATCGCTGAACAAAATTTGTCAAAATTTGAACACATTTCGAACCGAATACTGATTTTGGTAATAAAATTCAATGATTTGCAAGCGTTGCTCGTTAGTAAGTCTATTCATGATGAGATGTCAAAGCATACTGAGCATCTTTCTCTTTGACACCATATCTGAAATCCCACGTGATCTGTCAAATACTAATGCATGAAAATCCTAACCTCAAAAAAATCACCCTTTAGCTGCGATTTTTCACTTCTAAAGCCCAATTTTCAATTCTAAAGCCACTGCAAGCGCATTTATTGACCAATCTTGCCAAAATTGTGCACAACGCTTTCCTCGATGACTTCCATAATATCTAAGAAGTTTGATCAAAAACGATTTTGATTTACATTGTTAACATATTTGCTTTGCTCGAAATTTGATAGGGGGATTTTCATTACCTATTTTAAAACATCTGCCGAGGTCCAATAAAATTGGTTCAGAATTAGATATAGCTCTCACTTTGTATTTATAGGGTAGATGTAGGGTATAATAAAGTCGGCGCAGTCCGACATTTGCCTTTCCTTACTGGTTTTGTTATAAGTTCGAGGATGCCCTATATCGTACTATAGCTTGTTATAGCCCCCCATAAGACCGATTTGCCGATTTCAGTCTTAGGCCTTGTAAAGCCATACTTATTATCCGATTTCGCTGGAATTTGGGTAGTGAGTTGTGTTAGGCCTCCTGACTTCCTTATTGAATGTGGCCCAGATCGGTCCAGATTTACATATAGCCGCATAGACACCGATTTCTCGATTTAAGGTCTTGGGGCTACAAAAGGCACATTTATTGCCCGATTTCGCTGAAATTTTGGAAGTAGATTGGTCTAGAATTGGATATAGCTGCCATATATACCGATCTCCCGATTTAAGGTTTTTGGCTCATAAAAGTTGAATTTATTACCCGGTTACGGTGAAATTAAGCACAATGAGATTTGTTAGGGCCTTCGACATTCGTAACGAGTATCGGGTTATATTGCCATATATACCGATCCCCCGATTAAAGTTCCTGGGACATAATAACATCACGTTTATTACTCGATTTCGTTGAAATTTGGTACAATGAGTTGTGTTAGACCCTTATATAGCCTTTCTGGATATGTCGGAGATCGGATTATATTAAGATATAACTACAATTGGTTCAACATATTATGACGAAAGGGGGTTTAAATATATCCGAGTGGGTAGGTATCCAAAGTTCGGGCCGGCCATTCTAAAAAGCCTTTAAACTAGGCATAAAGTGACACCAAATCACTAAAAACGCTCAGAAATTGTACGGTCTCTCCCTCTTTATCTCTTATTGTAGCTTAACATGAAAACTTATATGCGTTTTATGTAATCCTCTACACATGCAACTACAACCCAACCAACCAACACTCCATGTCCAATACAGATAAAATGGATATTCTCCTTGTTGTAGTTCTAGCTGTTGTTATTATTATTAGTACATGGCCTTGTTCTTTAATAGCAATCAACGTATGAAAATATTGATTCGAGAAATGACTTTTCTAATAACATCAGAGTAATCATAACCATAGTCGACATCATCAATGGAATGAATTCTGGAATTTCCTGCGGATATCAGACTATGCATCATCACTTCCCAAGTAGATAGAGATGGATAAGGAAACAGAGACTGAGACGCAGTCATGCTATATGACTAAACGATTTATGATGTAATAATATTGGGTCAGTGTAATATTCAATAATTTTTTTTTTCGTTGATGTGTTTCGAGTCTTGCTGAACCCTCAGGCTTCATCATCATCATTGCTACTACTTGGTCATAACCATTGTGTCTCCCTCTCCCCTATTTTCATTCCAAATCATAACATAAACACGTACGTGTTTATGTGTATTGATAACTAATAAGATAAATAAAGGAAGTCAAAAAGGAAGTTATTACACCTACGAGCAAAGCTATAAAGTTGCATTTATGTTGGAGGTTTGAGTAGATTGTGTGTGTGTGCGTGTGTGTGTGTGTTACTTGTTTATATTCATGATGAAGTGATACACATTTGCTTGCCGCCGGTGTGTCCATGTATTTGGGTATAAATTATTGATGTAAAAATCTGAAGTTTTGGTGACACATTAAGGTGGAGATGAGGCAATTCTAGGTTGATATAGGAAGAGTGCAGACCCTCACCCCTTACTCAAAATTTACCACCCAACATTAAAAGTGTACCGACCGGAATAATGTGGGTATCAATTTAGGGCTTTGGAGAGTAGAATGCGGTATTAAAAACTGGGTTAAAGTACCCAAGGAGCCACCCCAATACCAAACAATATGGGACTCAAATGAAAGGTATTTGGGAGTAGACTACGAATATGGTCTGGAAGGAGCAATAGGCTATGTGACCAAAAAGTAATTGTGGATTTTTCATATAGTCGGCGTTGACAAATTTTTTCACAGCTTGTGACTCAGTAATTGCATTCATTCTTCTGTCAGTTATCAGCTGTTACTTTTAGCTTGCTTTAGAAAAAAAGTGTAAAAAATGTATATTTGATTAAAGTTCATTCTAAGTTTTATTAAAAATGCATTTACTTTCTTTTAAAAAATCCGCAATTACTTTTTGGGCAACCAATATATTGACCTATGGGGACAATATGGTTACCGCATGAAAGATATTGAAGAGTAGAATATTGGGTCCAAGTACCCAGGCGACCACCCTAACTCCAAAGCAACCCTCAAACCGGACATATTAACCGACCGTATCAATATTTTCTTCAAATCCAACACATTCGGAAGTAGAGCACACAAATGATATTCACTTTCGCTAGCTAGTATTTGGGGGTCGCGAAAGATTAGTGGAGCGGGTTAGATTCGAATCTAAGCCCAACGTAAGGAAGTCTCCTTTTTATAGCCAGGTCCAAGTGGCGTGCCGCTAAGCGATTCGTTTTTGTACTGAAGTCTAACACGGCTTTATTAACAACTATTATTAAAGGGATAACCACCACTGAATTTGTATACCCCTCACCACCACTGTGGTACAGGGTATTATAGCTTCGTGCATTTGTTTGCTACGCTAAGAAGGAGATATGGCCTTTACAGGCTGTAGATGCCACCGTTTCGGTCAAATCTTTACAAAATTTTTCATAAGACGTTTTATTTGACGTCCCACTATGTGTGGTAAATTTCATCAAAGTCGGTCCAGATTCAGATATAGCTCCCATATATAACTTTCATCCGATGTGGCCCTTTAAGACTGTAGCAGCCACAATTTAGGTGCTATCGTAAGAAAATCTTACAGGGTTCTATTCAAAATATCGATAGGTATGCAAAATTTAAATCTGTCTAGACTTCAACATAAGTTTCATGCATTAAAAGTAGTACGTAGACTTCGTCGTGTAGGGTGTAGTATAGTCAGCTCCGGCCCACTGTTCCCTTACCTAACTCTTTTTATAACAGCAATTATACAAATATTATACCCACCACCATAGGAATTGGGACAATATGGATATGAAATGAAAGGTGTTTGCAAGTTGAGTACACATCTGTTATAAGAATTTGGTCCGAAGTGTCTACGGCACCTCCCCATCCCTAAAACCCCTTAAATGGGAGTGAATGTCCAACGTCACAAAATGGGTATCAAATGAATAGATGTGTAGTTCGACCGGGATAATACATGAATTAAAAGAAAGGTCTATGTCAGTAGAGTTCGAATCTAATGTTGACATAAGTATTGAAGAATCTGAGTCACGTCCTGCCGTTCAGCAAGACATGTATATCGCTACAAAAAAGGACTGAAATAAAGTGTCTTTTGGGTTATAGCGTCGGGGCGTCGGAGGCAGCGACCACCTCCCAATAAAACAACACCAAACTGTCATGTAGTACGACCGAGAATATATTGTACTCAAATGACAGGATGTGTCAGAGTGCAATCACCTTCCCCTATCCTACCCAAAAAAAAAAAAAAAAAAACAAGTAAAAGCGTGCTAAGTTCGGCCGGGCCGAATCTTATATACCCTCCACCATGGATCGCATTTGTCGAGTTGTTTTCCCGGCATCTCTTCTTAGGCTAAAAAGGATATAAGAAAAGAGTGGCTCTGCTATTAGAGGGATATCAAGATATGGTCCGGTTCGGACCACAATTAAATTATATGTTGGAGACCTGTGTAAAATTTCAGCCAATTCGTATAAGAATTGCGCTTATTGGGGCTCACGAAGTAAAATAGAGAGAACGATTTATATGGGATCTGTATCGGGCTATAGACCGATTCAGACCATAATAAACACGTATGTTGATGGTCATGAGAGGATCCATCGTACAAAATTTCAGGCATATCGGATAATAATTGCGACCTCTAGGGGTCAAGAAGTCAAAATCCCAGATCGGTTTATATCTGGTTATGAACCGATTTAAACCTTATTTGACACAGTTGTTGAAAGTAAAAATAAAATACGTCATGCAAAATTTCAGCCAAATCGGATAGGAATTGCGCCCTCTAGAAGCTCAAGAATCAAATCCCCAGATCTGTTTATATGACAGCTATATCAGGTTATGGACCGATTTCAACCATACTTGGCACAGTTGTTGGATATCATGACGAAATATTTCGTGCAAAAATTCATTCAAATCGGATAAGAATTGTGCCCTCTAGAGGCTCAAGAAGTCAAGACCCAAGATCGGTTTATATGGCAGCTATATCAGGTTATGAACCGATTTGAACCATACTTGGCACAGTTGTTGGGTATCATAACAAAACACGTCGTGCGAAATTCCATTCCAATCGGATAAGAATTGCGCACTCTAGAGGCTCAAGAAGTCAAGACCCAAGATCGGTTTATATGGCAGCTGTATCAGGTTATCGACCGATTTGAACCATACTTGGCACATTTGTTGGATATAATAACAAAACACGTCGTGCGAAATTCCATTCCAATCGGATAAGAATTGCGCCCTCTAGAGGGTCAAGAAGTCAAGACCCAAGATCGGTTTATATGGCAGCTGTATCAGGTTATCGACCGATTTGAACCATACTTGGCACATTTGTTGGATATAATAACAAAACACGTCGTGCGAAATTCCATTCCAATCGGATAAGAATTGCGCCCTCTAGAGGGTCAAGAAGTCAAGACCCAAGATCGGTTTATATGGCAGCTATATCAGGTTATCGACCGATTTGAACCATACTTGGCACATTTGTTGGATATAATAACAAAACACGTCGTGCGAAATTCCATTCCAATCGGATAATAATTGCGACCTCTAGGGGTCAAGAAGTCAAAATCCCAGATCGGTTTATATCTGGTTATGAACCGATTTAAACCTTATTTGACACAGTTGTTGAAAGTAAAAATAAAATACGTCATGCAAAATTTCAGCCAAATCGGATAGGAATTGCGCCCTCTAGAGGCTCAAGAAGTCAAGACCCAAGATCGGTTTATATGACAGCTATATCAGGTTATGGACCGATTACAACCATACTTGGCACAGTTGTTGGATATCGTAACAAAACACGTCGTGCAAAATATCATTCCAATCGGATAAGAATTGCGCACTCTAGAGGCTCAAGAAGTCAAGACCCAAGATCGGTTTATATGGCAGCTGTATCAGGTTATCGACCGATTTGAACCATACTTGGCACATTTGTTGGATATAATAACAAAACACGTCGTGCGAAATTCCATTCCAATCGGATAAGAATTGCGCCCTCTAGAGGGTCAAGAAGTCAAGACCCAAGATCGGTTTATATGACAGCTATATCAGGTTATGGACCGATTTAAACCATACTTGGCACTGTTGTTGGATATAATAACAAAACACGTCGTGCAAAATTTCATTTCAATCGGATAAGAATTGCGCACTCTAGAGGCTCAAGAAGTCAAGACCCAAGATCGGTTTATATGGCAGCTATATCAAAACATAGACCGATATGGCCCATTTACAATACCAACCGACCTACACTAAAAAGAAGTATTTGTGCAAAATGTCAAGCGGCTAGCTTTACTCCTTCGGAAGTTAGCGTGTTTTCGACAGACAGACGGACGGACGGACGGACGGACGGACAGACGGACAGACGGACTGACAGACGGACTGACAGACGGACATGGCTAGATCGACATAAAATGTCGCGACGATCAAGAATATATATACTTTATGGGGTCGCAGACGAATATGTCGAGTAGTTACAAACAGAATGACGAAATTAGTATACCCCCCATCTTATGGTGGAGGGTATAATAAAAGGTCTTTGGTAGTAGAGTACACTTTTTACGCTCAAATTCGGATAGACACATAAGGACCTACGGATCTTTAAAAAAAGTTGTATCCCAAGTGGTAGCTTTGATATATGATTTTTAATGTAGATAACCAAAAAAAATTTAATTAGTGTGGATCTGAACGGGACTCATTGCCCTGGGCATCTTGATAGCCACCTTCAAAATGCTGGACATTATAGGGCCAAACAAAATCGAGCACTAGAACGATGCTGATATTATTTAAGGGTCCACCACCTAAACTGCATTCAAAACGGCCATGTTTGCCTACTATGGCAGTAA
Organism: Stomoxys calcitrans; assembly: GCF_963082655.1. Lineage (NCBI taxonomy): Eukaryota > Metazoa > Arthropoda > Insecta > Diptera > Muscidae > Stomoxys > Stomoxys calcitrans. The sequence continues at coordinate 47,658,198 of NC_081552.1, forward strand.
ATAGTAGGTATTTGATAGTAGAAAACGAATTTGATATCCTATTTTGAGGCCAAGTGTTCGGGGATCGTCTAACCCTATAAACTTCCCCTAAACCAATGACTATTTGGTCTAAAATAAAAGAAATTTGAGAATTTGAGAGTAGAGCACGATGTTGATATATTTTTAGGGCTAAGTGCTTATATTCCGATTATAGCTATATGGACCTCAAATATGATTTTTGGGAGTAGAGTATGAATCCGATATCCACTTTCGGGTAAAGGGTTTGGCTACTCCAATCCACCACCAAAACCAAGAGAATGAAGTAGATACAACATCTAAATTATAATAGGCGGACTCTCCCCTTACCTAACTTTTCATAAAAATCCAGATCTTGGAGATGGGTTGGGCAATTTTAAATTTAGTTTGTATATAATAACTCAGAAACAGAAATTTGGTCTGCTTATTTAGGGAGGGATACTTAGGGGAGCCGCGCCACCTCCAAAGCACGCCAAATGGAAATACAAACCATATGGGGCTCAAATAAAAGTTATATGAGACTAGAGAACAAATCTGATATATGACAGTCCACCTCACCCCCAAACATAACTCCCACCGGACTTATTTGCCGACCATTGCAATATAAGGCACCAATGAAAGCTATTTTGGAGTAGAGCACCAATATGATATATACATTAGGGAGGAATATCTCAAATACCGTACCAGTAGCCCCAAGCAGGACTTTTTTCCTGACCGTGCCAGTATAGGGCTCAGATACAATGAGAGAGTGAAAGGAGGTGCAGCGGAGCGAGCCCTATCCAGCTATTATGTTATAAGGTTGAGGGTCTCAGCTTTGCGTTTTGAGAACTCAAAGGGTTTTCCCAGTTTTTATACCCTGCACAATTTTTTATACCCTCCACCATAAGATGGGGGGTATACTAATTTCGTCATTCTGTTTGTAACTACTCGAAATATTCGTCTGAGACCCCATAAAGTATATATATTCTTGATCGTCGTGACATTTTATGTCGATCTAGCCATGTCCGTCCGTCTGTCCGTCCGTCCGTCCGTCCGTCCGTCCGTCCGTCCGTCCGTCCGTCTGTCTGTCGAAAGCACGCTAACTTCCGAAGGAGTAAAGCTATCCGCTTGAAATTTTGCACAAATACTTCTTATTAGTGTAGGTCGGTTGGTATTGTAAATGGGCCATATCGGTCCATGTTTTGATATAGCTGCCATATAAACCGATCTTGGGTCTTGACTTCTTGAGCCTCTAGAGTGCGCAATTCTTATCCGATTGGGATGAAATTTTGCACGACGTGTTTTGTTGTTATATTCAACAACTGTGCCAAGTATGGTTCAAATCGGTCCATAACCTGATATAGCTGCCATATAAACCGATCTTGGGTCTTGACTTCCTGAGCCTCTAGAGTGCGCAATTCTTATCCGATTGGAATGAAATTTTGCACGATGTGTTTTGTTATGATATCCAACAACTGTGCCAAGTATGGTTCACATCGGTCCATAACCTGATATACCTGCCATATAAACCGATCTTGGGTCTTGACTTCTTGAGCCTCTAGAGTGCGCAATTCTTATCCGATTTGAATGAAATTTTGCACGACGTGTTTTGCTGCGATATCCAATAACTGTGCTAAGTATGGTTCAAATCGGTCTATAACCTGATATAGCTGCCATATAAACCGATATTGGGTCCTGACTTCTTGAGCCTCTAGAGGGCGCAATTCTCATCCGACTAGACTGAAATTTTGCACATAGTGTTTTAGTATCACTTCTAACAACTGTGCTAAGTATGGTTTAATTCAAGCCATTACCTGGTATAGCTGTCGTATAAACCGATCTTGGGTCTTGACTTCTTGAGGCTCTAGAGTGCGCAATTCTTATCCGATTAAAATGAAATTTTGCACCACGTGTATTGTTATGATATCCAACAACTGTGCCAAGTATGAGTCAAATCGGTCCATAACCTGATGTAGCTGCCATATAAACCGATCTTGGGTCTTGACTTCTTGGGCCTCTAGAGAGCGCAATTCTTATCCGATTTGCCTGAAATTTTGTACGACGGATCCTCTCATGACCATCAACATACGTGTTTATTATGGTCTGAATCGGTTTATAGCCCGATACAGCTCCCATATAAATCGATCTCTCTATTTTACTTTCCAACATATAATTTAATTGTGGTCTAAACCGGATCATATCTTGAGCTCTAATAGCAGATTTTTCTTTCTTTCTTTTCTTATATAATTTTTTGCCTAAGAAGAGATGCCGGGAATAGAACTGACAAATGCGCTCCATGGTGGAGGGTATATAAGATTCGGCCCGGCCGAACTTAGCACGCTTTTACTTGTTTTTACTCCATAAGCAGGTTAATTTCGAAGATGGGCTATATCGGGTCTATATGTTGATATAGCTCCCATATAGACCAATCCACCGATTTGGGATCGTAGGCCCATTAAAGACGCATTTATTCTCCGATTTTGCCTTAATTTGAGATAATAAGTTATGTTGGGCTCTCCTACATCCTTCTTCAATTTGGCCCAGATCGGTCCAGATTTGGATATAGCTGCCATATAGACCGTTCTCGCGATTCATGGTTGTGGACCCATCAAAGGCGCATTTATTGTCCGATGTCGCTGAAATTTGGGACAGTGAGTTAAGTTAGCCCCCTCGATATATTGCAACCGATCTAGGTCATATTGCAGATTGCAATTCCGATTTGTATATAGCTGCCATAAAGACCGATTTCTCGATTTATGGTCTTGGGCCAATAAAAGGCGCATTTATTGTCTGATTTCACCAAAATTTCGGTCAGTGGGTCGTGATAGACCCTTTAACATCGCTCTTCAATTTCACTCAGATCGGTCCAGATCTGATTTCGCATTTATTTTGCGATTTCGCCGAAATTTGGGACAGTGAGTTTCATTGGGCTCTTCGACAAATTTTTGCAATTTGTCTCAGATCAGTTCAGAATTGGATAAAGCAGCCATATAGACCGATCTCTCGATTAAAGGTTTTGGGCCCAAAAAATTCGCATTTATTGTCCGATTTCGCTGAAATTTTTGCACAGTGACTTATATTAAGTTTTCGACATCCGTGTCGAATATGGTTCATATCGGTCTATATTTGGATGCGACTATCAAAAAAAAAAAAAAAAAAACAATATTTTGTTCTACAAAACAGAACACTGAACTGATATCTTGCTTGCGTTTTGACTTGCAACAACTCTGCCGAGTTGTTGCGTTTTTAAATCGGTTGGTAACCTGATATAGATGCCATAAACCGATCTCCCAATTTGATACTCTAAGCCACTGGAGGGCGCAATTTTTACTTGATTTGCCTGATAATTTTTAGGTGGTATTTTTTTATGACCTATCAGTCAATAACTTTATGTAGCTCATATATATTAGAAAAATGTATTCAAAGAACTTGACAAATGCAATCCATGGTGAAGGGTATATAAGATTCGGCCCAGCCGAACTTAGCACACTTTAACTTGTTTTATTTATAAATTTTGTGTCCCCCCTTTTATGCACATATAAAATGTTGCAAAAATGTATTTTGCCTTCATTCTTCCTTAATATGCTTTAGCACGCCATAGGCGATAATTGCATCACACTATCGCAAAATAAGCTACCTTAGCCAAAGGAAACAAGTAAAAATGTTCGGCTGTGCCGAACTTTGGATACCCACCGCCAATAAATTCGTTTTTTATGGGATTAAGACCCTAAATTGGAATATCGGTTTATGGTTTGGGTTGCCCAAAAAGTAATTGCGGATTTTTTAAAAGAAAGTAAATGCATTTTTAATAAAACTTAGAATGAACTTTAATCTAATATACTTTTTTACACTTTTTTTCTAAAGCAAGCTAACAGTAATAGCTGATAATTAATTACAATTACAGAGTCACAAGCTGTGAAAAAATTTGTCAACGCCGACTATATGAAAAATCCGCAATTACTTTTTGGGCAACCAATAGTGTGATCTGATTCATATTAGTGTCGGATGTTGGGAGGCTTAAAACAACTCACTGATTCAAATTTCAGCAAAGTCGGGTAATAAATGCAGCTTGTATAGACCTTAGACCCTTAACCGGAAGATCGGTCTATATGGAAGCTATATTCAAATGTGGTCCGAATTGACCCGTTCAAGAATTTAACCTGCGTGCAGCAAAAGGACGTATTTGTGCCAACTTTCAGCTTAATATCTGATTTCTTGAAGCCTGTAGAGTGATTACAACAGACGGACGGACAGACACAATGACATCGTTAAATCGATCCAAAATTTATATACTTTGCAGGGTCGGTAATGGATGTTTCGATGTGTTGCAAACGGAATGACTAAATGAATATACCTATATAAAATATATAAAAATTGGCATATTCAATGAATAACATTTCTGATTAGTTATGTTAATGGATCGAAGTTTATGCGAGAAGTGAATGTCCGTTACCAAATAGGAATATATGCGTGGTTGAGTGTTTTGGCCTTTAAGAAATCTTGCGATATGAATATGGCTATAAAATATTTTGCTCGAAGCCAATGGTTATTATTACCTGTGCCATGTGCCTAAAAGCAAAATATAAAAGGAAATATATATCTATATCCTATGTAAATATGTGGGCGTGTGTGAGTTCGTGAATGGTTCAGTATGTGTATTGGATTATAAGAGAATATTCATATTGTCGTTCTATATTTACGAATATGTATAACTACACTGGGGTGCTGCGTGGCAAATGGCTTATTTCTTTATAAGGCAAAGCATCATATACATTTGGATGTGTGTGTTTGTATTTTTGTAGACACATAAATAAGTATATGTGTTTATGTTGTCGGAGATGCATAAATGAAAGAAAATTGAATAAAAAATCAATCTCAATTCTATTATAATTTGATTTCGTTTCATTGAGGGCATTTTCTGTTTTTTTTCTGAGCGAGGCTCCCTCTAAGTCCTCTTCCTTGTCGTGCTTCCCTTTTTGGGTAATGATGTGCAAGTGTTGTTTGTGTTTTCACTTGCCTTGGCATTATGCTTGTATGTATGTTAGAAGACTATGTCTACTGTTTAGGAGATATGAAGATTTATTTTGCTTTTCTGGCTTGGTTTATTCCTTTTTTTTTGCAGATTTTTGCTAAACCGTCTTTCTCATTGCCCGTTTTTTTTTGTATACGTGTTCATTAATAATATTTGATGGAAATTTATGGGAAAGCAATAGCTGTACAGTAGTGTGGGATGTTATAGCAAAAATTACCGGTTTTATAAAGATAACAAGTAAAAGCGTGCTAAGATCGGCCGGGCCGAATCTTGGCACCATGGATTTCGCTAAAAATGTAGCCTTATTAAATGCGTTTGTATTTGAATTATTTTGGTTATTTGGGGGCTATGTCTGTTTATAGACTGATTCGGATCATACTTGGCATGGATGTTGAAAGCCATAACACAAGTCTTTGTTTCAAATTTGCATCCAAATCGAATGAAAACTAAGGCTTTTATGGGGCTAAATCCAAATCTGAACTGATATGGCCTATTTGGAATCCCCAACGACCTTCTTGAATAGTACAAATCTGTAAAAAAATTTCAAGCCTCTAGCTTTGTGCGTTCGACCGCTATCGTGATTTCATGACGGACGGACGGACATGGCTAGATCGACTCAGAATGTCGAGACGACCCAGAATACATATACTTAATGGAGCCGCCGATCAATATTTCGAGGTGTTACAAACGGAATGACTAGATTGGTTAATCCATTCCTATGCTGGTGGTTATGAAAAAATGTGATTTGAAACAAGTAAAAGCGTGCTAAGTTCGGCCGGGCCGAATCTTATATACCCTCCACCATGGATCGCATATGTCGAGTTCTTTTCCCGGCATCTCTTCTTAGGCAAAAAAAGGATATAAGAAAAGATTTGCTCTGCTATTAGAGCGATATCAAGATATGGTCCGGTTTGGACTACAATTAAATTATATGTTGGAGACCTGTGTAAAATGTCAGCCAATTCGAATAAGAATAGCGCCCTTTGTGGGCTCAAGAAGTAAAATAGAGAGATCGATTTATATGGGAGCTATATCAGGCTATAAACCGATTCAGACCATAATAAACACGTATGTTAATGGTCATGAGAGAATCCGTCGTACAAAATTTCAGGCAAATCGGATAATAATTGCGACCTCTACAGGCTCAAGGAGTCAAGATCCCAGATCGGTTTATATGACAGCTATATCAGGTTATGAACCGATTTGAACCATATTTGGCACAGTTGTTGGATATCATAACAAAATACTACGTGCCAAAATTCATTCAAATTGGATAAGAATTGCGCCCTCTAGAGGCTCAAGAAGTCAAGACCCAAGATCGGTTTATATGACAGCTATATCAGGTTATGGACCGATTACAACCATACTTGGCACAGTTGTTGGATATCGTAACAAAACACGTCGTGCAAAATTTCATTCCAATCGGATAAGAATTGCGCACTCTAGAGGCTCAAGAAGTCAAGACCCAAGATCGGTTTATATGGCAGCTGTATCAGGTTATCGACCGATTTGAACCATACTTGGCACATTTGTTGGATATAATAACAAAACACGTCGTGCAAAATTTCATTCCAATCGGATAAGAATTGCGCACTCTAGAGGCTCAAGAAGTCAAGACCCAATATCGGTTTATATGGCAGCTATATCAGGTTATAGACCGATTTGAACCATACTTGGCACAGTTGTTGGATGTCATAACAAAACACGTCGTGCAAAATTTCATCCCAATCGGATAAGAATTGCGCACTCTAGAGGCTCAAGAAGTCAAGACCCAAGATCGGTTTATATGGCAGCTATATCAAAACATGGACCGATATGGCCCATTTACAATACCAACCGACCTACACTAATAAGAAGTATTTGTGCAAAATTTCAAGTGGCTAGCTTTACTCCTTCGGAAGTTAGCGTGCTTTCGACAGACAGACGGACGGACGGACGGACGGACGGACGGACGGACGGACGGACGGACAGACGGACGGACATGGCTAGATCGACATAAAATTTCACGACGATCAAGAATATATATACTTTATGGGGTCTCAGACGAATATTTCGAGTAGTTACAAACAGAATGACGAAATTAGTATACCCCCCATCTTATGGTGGAGGGTATAAAAATCCATCTGTTGTCTGGGCATTTGTATATCCACCACCACAGGATAGGGGGTATATTCATTTATTCACTCCGTTCGCAACTTGCGGAAATACCCATTTCCGAGTCTATAAAGTATATATATTTCGGATCGTCGTAAAATTCGAAGACGTTTTAACCATACCTGTGTGTCGATCCGTAAGTCCGTCAGTTGAAATCACTCTGCAGCCTTCAAAAATTGAAAATTAAGCTGATATTTGGCACAGACACTTTTTTTTGCTAAATCGGACCATATTTGGATAAATAGACCAATCTGCCGATTAAGGGTCCAAGCTGCCGATTAAAGTTCTGAAGCCCATAAAAGTTTTATTTATTACCCGATTTCGTTGAATTTGAAATAGTGAGTCGTTTTAAGCCTCCCGAACCCAATCCAAATATGATCCAGATCAGACTATATAGATATAGCTGCAAAATAGACCGATGTTTCAATTTAGGGTCTTCATCCCATTCGCTGAAACTGTTACTTGTGTTCTCATGACCTGAATAGGAATTATCCAGACCAGCCCCTATTTAGATATAACTATGGATATGGTAGTGGAGTTATAATAAAACAAGTAAAAAGGCGTTAAGTTCCGCCGGGTCGAACTTTAGATACCCACCACCTCGGGGGTATATGTGAACCACCTTTCATCAAAATTCGGTGAAAATTTCGTAACTTATGTCCCATATCAATTATATAAATATATGTTCCAATTTGGACCAAATACTAATAAGTACAGTAGCTACATCTAAACATAAACCGATCTGAACCACATACGACAAGGATGTCGAAAAGCCTAACATAAGTCACTGTGTCAAATTTCGGCGAAATCGGACAATAAATGCCTCTTTCATGGGCCCAAAACCTTAAATCGAGAGATCGGTCTATATGGCAGCTATATTCAAATCTGGACCGATCTGGGCAAAATTGAAGAAGGACGTCGAAGAGCCTAACTAAACTCACCGTCTCAAATTTCAGCGACATCGGACAATATATGCGTCTTTTATGGCCCCAAAACCTAAAACCTAGATATCGGTCTATATGGCAGCTATATCCAAATCTGGACCGATCTGTGCGATATTGCAGAAGTATGTCTAGAGGCTTAACTTAACTCACTGTCCCGAATTTCGGCGACATCGGACAATAAATGAGCATTTTATGAGCCAAAGACCTTAAATCAAGAAATCGGTCTATATGGCAGCTATATCCAAATCTGAACCGATCTTGGCCAAATTAAAGAAAGATGTCGAAGGGCCTAACATAACTCCCTGTCCCAAATTTCAGCGAAATCGGATAATAACTGTGGCTTTAATGGGCCTTAGACCCTAAATCGGAGGATCGGTCTATATGGCAGCTATATCCAAATCTTGACCGATCTGAGCCAAATTTGCGAAGGACGTCGAAGGGCCTAACACAACGCACTGTCCCAAATTTCAGCAGCAAATACTTCCTATTTGGGTGGTGTTGTAGGAGAGGGGTGGCCCCATAGGCACTTTTCCCGAATATTGATATCAGATTCGTGCTTTACTATCAAAGACCTTTCATTTGAGCCCCATATTGCTATGGTCGTAAATTTGTCCCCTTTGGAGGACGTTTCTGGGGAGAGGCGGCCCCCCAAACACTCGCTCCCATATTTGGGTATCAGATTCAAATTCTCCACTTAAATACCTTTTATTTAAGTCTCATATTTCCATGGTCAGTAAATAAGTAATGTTTTGTGGTGGGGGGGGGGGGGGGGTTTGGGGAAGGGATGTATTCACCAATCTTGACAACATTTTGCATAACGCTTTCCTCGACTACAATAATAGCTTCTTCTATTTTAATCTTCATTACTGTGCCTGCCTATAAAATTTAACGCTAGACAAATAAAATGGTTAAAAAAAATTCCGATGTGTGTGAGTTCATATGCTTAAATCCATTCGTTGGCTTATTTATTGTAACAAGGTTAAGAACGAAAACAAATTATCACCAAGCAACTGCATTCGACAATCTATGAATATTTCAGCTCGCAAAAAATTACAATGTCTCTGCATTGAACGAACCATTGCTTGGGACCCTTAAGGGAAATAATCAATAAATTGTCAAAATAAATTTTTGTGTGTCGATAAATTCGCCATATCCGCATTATGCTTTAAGATAAAATAAAAGTATAATTGCTGTTATAAAACCAGTATGGAAAGGCAAAAGTCGGCCGGAGGCTATATCCTACACCACCTAGTCTACGTACTACTTTTAATGAATGGTACCTATGTTGAAACCTAGTCAAACTTTATTTTGCGTACCTTTTGAATTATTGAGTAGAACCTAGAAAGATTTTCTTTCACAATCTGTGAAAATTTCAAGGTAAGCGGTTCAGCCGTTTTTGAATCTATACGAAACAAACAAACAAACCGAAAAGCAAAAGTATAAGAATTGCGACCATTGGGGCTCACGAAGTAAAATATCAGGTTATGAACCGATTTGAACCTTATTTGACACAGTTGTTGGATATCATAACAAAACACTTCGTGCAAAATTTCATCCCAATTGGGTAAAAATTGCGCACTCTAGAGGCTCAAGAAGTCAAGGCCCAAGATCGGTTTATATGACAGCTATATAAGGTTATGGACCGATTTGAACCATACTTGGCACAGTTGTTGGATATCATAACAAAACACGTCGTGCAAAATTTCATTCCAATCGGATAAGAATTGCGCACTCTAGAGGCTCAAGAAGTCAAGACCCCAGATCGGTTTATATGGCAGCTATATCAGGTTATGGACCGATTTGAACCATACTTGACACAATTGTTGGATATAATAACGAAACACGTCGTGCAAAATTTCATTCCAATCGGATAAGAATTGCGCACTCTAGAGGCTCAAGAAGTCAAGACCCAAGATAGGTTTATATGGCAGCTATATCCGGTTATGAACCAATTTGCACCATACTTGGCACAGTTGTTGGATACATAACAAAACACGTCGTGCAAAATTTCATTCCAATCGGTTAAGATTTGCGCACTCTAGAGGCTCAAGAAGTCAAGACCCAAGATCGGTTTATATGGCAGCTATATCAAAACATGGACCGATATGGCCCATTTACAATACCAACCGACCTACACTAATAAGAAGTATTTGTGCGAAATTTCAAGCGACTAGCTTTACTCCTTCGGAAGTTAGCGTGCTTTCGACAGACAGACGGACGGACGGACGGACGGACAGACGGACGGACGGACGGACAGACGGACGGACATGGCTAGATCGACATAAAATTTCACGACGATCAAGAATATATATACTTTATGGGGTCTCAGACGAATATTTCGAGTAGTTACAATCAGAATGACGAAATTAGTATACCCCCCATCTTATGGTGGAGGGTATAAAAACAACACAAATTGTTTTTTATAGCTACCACCATGGGATCTAGTCTAGTCATTCCGTTTGTAACACCTTGAAATATTCGTCTGAGACCCCATAAAGTGTACATATTCCTGATTTTCTCGACGTTCCGAAACGATATAGCCATGTCCATCCGACTGTCCGTCTGTCAAAATTGCGATGGCGGTCGAACGCGTAAAGCTAGCCGCTTGAAATACTTTATATTGATGTAGGTCGTTGGGAATTGCAAATAAGCTATGCCAGTTCAGATTTTTATGTAGCTTCTTTATAAACCGATCTCCCGATTTGACTTGTTGAGCCCATGGAAGCAACAATTTTTGTCCGATTTGGCTAAAATTTTGCACATGGTGTTCTGTTATGACTTCCAACAAATGATAAGTACGGTCCAAATCAGCCAAGAACCTGATATAGCTCCCATATAAACCGATCTCCCGATTTGACTTCTTGAGCCCATGGAATCCACAATTTTTATCCGGTTTGGCTGATAATTTGTACATGATGTTCTGTTATGACTTCCAACAACTCTCCCAAGTACAGTTCAAATCGGTCAAAAACATAAATAGCTCCCATATAAACCGATCTCTCAATTAGACTTCTTAAGACCAAACAAGCCGCGATTTTTATCCGATTTGGCTGAAATATTGCATGTAGTGTTCTGCTATCACTCTCAACAACTGCGCCAAGTGTGGTTCAATTCGGTAAATAAGTAGACAGAGCTCCTATTTCTTGATTTGGCCCTGCCGAACTTAGCACTCTTTTCTTTGTTATAGGTACCACATCCATAGTTATCTTGAGTATAAAAATTAATTTGTGTTTGTTCGTGTGTTCCTTATAGACTCAGAAACGGCTGGACTGATTTTCTTGAAATTTTCACAGATGGTGCATAATGACCCCGTGGTGAAAATAGGGTACTACATTTTTTGATATCTGAAGGAGGGGGAGGACCCTCCCCCTTACCCTAATTTTCAGAAACGCCAGATCTCGGAGATGGGTGGTGCGATATAAGCGAAATTTTGTGTGCTATCTTATAGTACCCTAAAAATAAACAAATTGGTATCCAATATTCCAATTTTCGGATGGGATACCTAGAGGGGCTGCCCCACCCTAAAACCTACCAAACATATATTTAAACCAATCACGACAATATGGGACTAAAATGAAAGGTATTTAGGATAAGAAAACGTATCTGATACCCAATTGTCGGACCAAGTGTTAGTGCGACTACCCCAAGCCCCAAAACACACCTAAATCGGACATATTTAACGACCATGGCAATATGGGACAAATTTACGACAATAGCAATATGGGGCTCAAATGAAAGGTCTTTGGGAGTAAAGCACGAATTTGATATCAATATTCGAAGTGTCTATGGGGCCACCCCACCCCCACCACACAACCCATTGAAGTATTTTCTGACTATTGCAATATGAGGCTCAAATAAGAGGGTTTTTAGAGTGGAATACGAATCCGATATATATTTTCAAGGCCAACTCACTGAGTGACCGCCAATCCCACAAAACACCCCCCAAGCCGGTCATGTTTGCCGACTATGGAAATATGGGGCTCAAATTAAAGGTATGTGGGAGTTGACCACGTATCTGATATCAATATTAGGGGCCAACTGTCTAGCGAACGTCCCACCACCATAACAATCCCCAACTAGAACGTATTTCCTCACCTAGACAATTTTGGTCTTAGTTCATAGTTTTTAGGGCCTGTACCCAAACCGGACATATTGGCTGACTTTTGCAATAAGGAGTTTAAATGAGATTAGAAAACGAAATTGATATCCAATTTTGAGGGCAATGGCAATATGAGGTAAAAATAAATGATAAATAGATATATGAGAATAGAGCACGTTGCTGATATATTTTCCGGGCTTAGAGTTTGGGGGACCACCCCAATCCCCAAAACACCCCTAATTTATGCATATTTACCGACCATGTCAATGTGGAACTTAAATGAAAGGAATTGGGCGGTAGAGCAAGAATTGATACCCATTTTCGGTATGAATATACCCCATACATCGCTGGTGGGTATAAAAAATTTAAGTTTTAACTATGCATACCAAACGACAAACAAATGTTGAAAATCTCTATGAAATGAAGAAAGCTTTTTCCCCAAAATTTGCCCTCATCTTTTTCGAGAAAATCAAAATAACAAAACTTTACTTCAATGCCTCGCTCTCACTAATGGCTCGTACCAATAAAAAACACATTTCGCAAAATATTGGCTGACAACGGAAACGGAAACAAAAGGGGAGAAAATGAAAATCACAACAATTGCTTATTGAAGCGCAAAGACATTTATGAGGCCAAAAAAGAAATGAAGCAAAGCCAAACGAAACGAAAAATGGAGCAATTTTATATATACACACACACACACACTCACACACGTTTATTTTTAAACAAACAATAGGGCCACATATGCAGCTGCCAAGCAACACTATGTTAGTATGTTTGTCAGGACAGAACTCATCCTTGGGGATTTCTCTCAATGACTTTTCAAATTTTGTTACATTTGGGTGATGCTTTTGTTACGTTTGCATTGATGATGGGTCCCAAAAAGGACCAAAATAAAGTTTTCTTTGTTATATTTCCTGTGATCTGTATTTTGTTTTTTTTTTTTGCTGCAAATTATTTAAATTGTCAGTTGTTTACCAAATGACGAGCCGCATCACAAAGGGGTACTTGGGCATAAAAGGAAGAGACACCATTTTTTTGGTAAAACTTCTAACCTTCGAGGCATTAAAAACATGTGTGGCCTAAAAGTTTAGCATGGCCATCTCCAGTTTCATCACCAGGACCTTTTTTCCCCCATTTGGCCACTTTCTGCAGCAAAACAAATAGCTCTTCGCTTGCCCATGCTGCAAATAAAGGGTAACAACTTGAATCCAAAGGAAAAAAGGAGGCTGCAAACGGGAGAGAGGGAGAGACCAAAACGGCAAATAAATATCAAATTGTCGGCCATAAAATTTACGTAAATAGCTCAATTTACGTTTATTTATTTTTCCTTTTTTTTATTCTATCTTTCATTTCCCTGCTTCCACTTTTTTAGGTTTTTCTTACCTTCATTTGGTTTTCTGACTGTGGTGAGGGATTTTTTTTTTCTTGCTAGTTTGTTGTTAAAAACTGTGCAAATTTGCCAAATTTGGTTAAAAGTGTAATAAATAAAATCATAAAGAAGGATTTTCCTAATAGTCCTTGGTGCAAAATTTATATTTTCTTCAATATGTTAAAAAAAAAATATTTAATGGCCTTGTTGTGAAGACTTATGCATAAATCATGCAGAGAAAGTAATGGAACATTTAGTATAACATGTTTTTTGAGCATTACAAACCAACGACCAAAATTATATATGGACCATTGTGATCAATTTAATGGCAAAGAGGTTATCTGTCATAATTGGATGTGGAAAGGGACAAACAACTGAAAAAGCATATCAAGTCTTTATAACAATACAATTTTAAAAAATTTCTATGGTAACAAAATCTTGACAATATCTTCTTCTATTATAAAAGATTAAATTGTTGCGCTTTGTTTGTTTGTCTGTTCCGTAGAGACTCAACAAGTAAAAGCGTGCTGAGTTCGGCCGGGCCGAATCTTATATACCCTCCACCATGGATCTTTCCCTGGTATCTCTTTTTAGGCAAACAAAGGAGAGAGAAAAGAGAATTTTTATGCAATTGGAATTATATCAAGTTATGATCCATAATAAAACTGTATATTTGAGATCAAACCCAAAAAGTAATTGCGGATTTTTTAAAAGAAAGTAAATGCATTTTTAATAAAACTTAGAATGAACTTTAATCAAATATACTTTTTTTACACTTTTTTTCTAAAGCAAGCTAAAAGTAACAGCTGATAACTGACAGAAGAAAGAATGCAATTACAGAGTCACAAGCTGTGAAAAAATTTGTCAACGCCGACTATATGAAAAATCCGCAATTACTTTTTGGGCAACCCAATAGATGTCACTGTGCAAAATTTCAACTAAATCTGATAAAAATTGCGCCCTTTAGAGGCTCAAGAAGTCAAGATCAACGAACAGTTTATATGGCTGCTTTATCATGTTATGGGCCGAATTGAACCATATTTAGCGCAGTTATTGAGAGTCATAACAAAACACTATATAAGGTTTTGAACCGATTCAGACTATATTTGCCACAGTTATTGGAAGTCATAACAAAACACGTTTTACAAAATTTCAGCTAAATTGGGTAAGAATTGCGGCCTCTATCATTTTCCTAAAATTTCGTTGTCTCCGTGAGTCGAATCGTATCCTGTGGAAAATGGGTTTTCATCAAACGCCTCAATATGTCCAACCTGATATAGCTTCCGTATAAACAGATCTCCCGATTGTACTCTTGAGCCCCTTAGGGCTCAATTCTTATCCGATCCTGCTGATCGGATCAATGACTTCTGATATAGTCTCTAACATCCAAACCATGTATGGTCTGAATCGGTCCATAACTAGAGATGGGCGATAGATATATACCCAAAAGTTATTTACCCGGTAATTTGGATAAATACCCAGGTATTTACCCATATATACCCAAGGGATGGGTATATCTAATTTTGCAGATATCTTGCCTATTCGATATCTTGGTGCTCTACATCGGAAGATCGGTGTATATGGCAGTTATATCCATATTAGGTCCGATCTGGACTACATCTTACAAAAATGGGTAGTGATCTACCAAAACTCACTGTACCAATTTTCGTCGAAATCGGATGAAAAATTCTTCTCTTTTGGGCTCAACACCCTTTATCGAGAGATCGGTCTATATGGCAGCTATATCCAAATATGGTCCGATCTGGACCACATTTAACAGGAATAGGTAGGGATCTACCAAAACGCACGGTGTATATTTCATCGAAAAATAGGGTAATAAATGGAACCTTTATGGCTTGAATACCCTACATAGGTTGATCGGTAGGTCGGTCGGTCTATATGGCGGCTATATCCAAGCATGGATCACATCTCACAGCCGTGGGTAGGGGTCTGCCAGAACTTACTTACCATGCTTTTACTTATTTACGTCACACGTGATCCCACTCGGCCTGCATGTGCTTTTGAGGGATTTTTTGGCTAGGAACCAAAGACTTGTTCCCAAATTCGAATATTAGTTTCGTTACTTACTCTCAAAGACCTTGTATTTGAGTCCATATTGTTCCAGTCGGTTCGTATGACCTTTTGCAGGTTTTTTGGAGCTCCCCAGATACTTGGTGCCTAATATTTATTATTATTGGATATATTTTTGGAAGTCTTGTTATAAATCAGTTCAGCTGTTTTCCTGCCTATGCAGTACAAACCCACAGCTAAACAAACATACTTTTACTTTTATATACAAGAAGTTTTAATTTAATTGCCAGCTTTATTTATTTTAACTCTTTAGTTTTTTGAACTTCCATTCAATCAACATACATTTTTGTATCCCTCTCTTAGACTATAATTGCACCACCCTCAACCGCAGACAGTAACGAGTTGCTCATTAGCTTGACCCAACAAAAGTGTCTACCTTTGGCTTATAATGAAAGCAGAAAAAAACGCCACATCAGTTTCGACTGCTAGCCAAAAAAAAAAAAGGGCTAAGTTGAAAACACCCCCTTTTACACTCAACTATGTTGCATCAATATTTAAATGCGGCTTCCATTGAAACATTTAAGCAGTTTTTCACATTGGGGCTAATTTTTCCCCGGCATATAAATACATGGATGGATATCTACCATTCCCGCTTAAGGTTGCTTTCAACCCTTTTCGTAAGTCTTACACTTTTGGTTTGTGGCTCAAAAGGAAAATTTCCCCAATTTGCCTTTTGTTGATTTTCACACATGAATTATGAATTATTTTAAAATTCCAAGGCCTTTCCCCACCCACCCACCTTCAACAACTATCAAAATTTGGGCATGGAAAAGCGAAAGCGAATTATTGTGCTAAAGGAGTTTTCATTTTGTCTGTCTTGTGTGTGAAATAAGCTTTTTATCCTTTAACGGTTTTGCCATTGTCTCTGGGAATATATGAACGTATGTTTGGCTTTGTTTGCATATGTGATGTGTGGCTGTTCGGGTTTTGTTTGATTGCCGTTGGAAACGGAAATGATGACGCGGAAACTGATTTAATGAAGTTGCAAATAAAGGCAACCCACAGACCTGGCCTGCATCCGATGCTTGGTGGTATTTCCCAGAAATATTATCGGGTCCCCTAGGATATTATCATTTGTGGTTTTGTGGAGTACTTGAGTGTCTGTCTGTCTCCGTGTGTGTGCGCCATGGATTCGTTATTATAATTTTTATACCCACCACCGAAGGATGGGGGTATATTCATTTTGTCATTCCGTTTGCAACACATCGAAATATCCATTTCCGACCCTATAAAGTATATATATTCTTGATCAGCGTAAAAATCTAAGACGATCTAGGCATGTCCGTCCGTCTGTCCGTCTGTCCGTCTGTCTGTTGAAATCACGCTACAGTCTTTAAAAATTGAGATATTGAGCTGAAATTTTGCACAGATTCTTTTTTTGTCCATAAGCAGGTTAAGTTCGAAGATGGGCTATATCGGACTATATCTTGATATAGCCCCCATATAGACCGATCCGCCGATTTAGGGTCTTAGGCCCATAAAAGCCACATTTATTATCCGATTTTGCTGAAATTTGGAAAAGTGAGTTTTGTTAGGCCCTTCGACATCCTTCGTCAATTTGGCTCAGATCGGTCCAGATTTGGATATAGCTGCCATATAGACCGACCCTCCGATTTAGGGTCTAAGGGCCATAAAAGCCACATTTTTTATCCGATTCCTCTGAAAATCGGGACAGTGAGTTGTGTTAGGCCCTTCGACATCCTTTGTTAATTTGGCCCAGATCGGTTCAGATTTGGATATAGCTGCCATATAGACCGATCCTCCATTTATGGTGTTAGGCCCATAAAAGCCACATTTATTACCCGATTTTGCTGAAATTTGGCACAGTGAGTTGTGTTAGGCCCTTCGACATCCTTTGTCAATTTGGCCCAGATCGGTTCAGATTTGGATATAGCTGCCATATAGACCGATCCTCCGATTTACGGTGTTAGGCCCATAAAAGCCACATTTATTACGCGATTTTGCTGAAATTTGGGACAGTGAGTTTTGTTAGGCCCTTCGACATCCTTTGTCAATTTGGCTCAGATCGGTTCAGATTTGGATATAGCTGCCATATAGACCGATCCTCCGATCTATGGTGTTAGGCCCATAAAGGCCACATTTATTACCCGATTTTGCTGAAATTTCGGACAGTGAGTTGCGTTAGGCCCCTCGACATCTTTCTTCAATTTGGCTCAGATCGTTTCAGATTTGGATATAGCTGCTATATAGACCGATTTCTTGATTTAAGGTTTTGGGCCCATAAAATGCTCATTTATTGTCCGATGTCCCCGAAATTTGGTAAAGTGAGTTAAGTTAAGCCCCTTGACATACATCTGCAATATCGCACAGATCGGTCCAAATTTAGATATAACTGCCATATAGACCGATATCTATGTTTTGCCCCATAAAAAAGTCTTTGCCCCATAAAAAGCGCATTTATAATCCGATTTCACTGAAATTTTACATAGTAACTTATGTTAGGCTTTTCAACATCCGTGTCGTATATGGTTCAGATCGGTTAATTTTTAGATATAGCTACTGTACTTATTAGTATTTGGTCCAAATCGGAACATGTTTTGATATAACTGATATGGGTCATAAGGTATGAAATTTTCACCGAATTTTAATGAAAGGTGGTTTACATATATACCCGAGGTGGTGGGTATCCAAAGTTCGGCCCGGCCGAACTTAACGCCTTTTTACTTGTTTTTTCTTCTTTGTTTACGGTTGCATATGTGCCAATTTTTCGTCTTTTTTGTTTGCCTTGTGGAATTTTTTTATTATTTCTGTACTTCAACTTATTAAATATGCATGTGCTGGTGATAACTACCAACATTTATAAACAAGAATATGCCTTTGACTGTTTAGAAGGGAAATTAGTTTCACCAAACGGGATTTGGGAGCATTTAGAATTTTATTTGAGTCAAACATTAAAGTCTTTAACATTTTGTACGATTTTAGGGAGATTTTGAAAGTTTCCCTTTCTTCCCTTTTTCAGCCAAATCCCGTCATTTTCCTGCCAATGGCTTAAGTTCAGTCAATCAATCGTCTTCATCGACTGATACCCGCAACATTTATAATAATCCTTATACTTCCACCTCAATATCGTCTGCATCCATGCAGCAGTCACAACCGCATCAACTTCAACAACAGCAGCAACAACAACAACAAATGCGTCATCAACAATTATCTCAACATGTCTACAAATCCATAGCCGGTAGCACTGGCAGTGGTAGCCCCTACGATTATTCAACTCCAAATCCAACGGATCAACAGGCAGCAGGTGTGTCCAATAATCACCATATAACTGATGCAGAAAATGCTTTTCTCAATCATAATAACGGTAAGTTTTTCTCTCCTTAAAATTAAACGAGTCTATACACTACTTTAAATACATAAAATCTGCGTCGAAATCTAGTTAGACATTGATTTTAAATAATAGAAAATCTTACAAATTGACAATTGTAAGATTTTCTTACGATTGGATCTAACTTGTGGCTTCTACAGTCTTTAAAGGTCTAATCGGATGATGAAAGAAAGATATGGGAGCTATATCCAAATCTGAACCAATTTGGATGAAGTTTTGCACACATACTTGGATGTCAAATAAAACACCTCACTGAAAATTTTGCAAAGATCGGACCAACATTGTGAAATCAGATAATAATTACGGCTTTTATGGGCTTTTGACCCTCAATCAGCAGATCGGTCTATATGGCAGCTAAATCTAAATATTGGCCGATCTAGACCCTATTTAGGCGTGATGACGGAAGGCTTAAAACAACTCACTCTTTCAAGTTAAATCGAAATCGGGAAACACTTGCAGCTTTTTTTTGGGCTTAAGACCCTTAATCGGCAGATCGGTCTATGTGGCAGTTGTATTTGAATAAGTATCAATGTGAACCATATGTTGGTCGGATAAGTGGAGGCTTAATGCTAGTCACTGTGTCAAATTCCAGCGAAATTGGGTAATAAATGCACCTTTTTTGGGCTTAAGACCCTTGAGCGGCAGATGAATCTATATGACAGCTAAATAAAGGGTAATTTTTTTGAGGTTAGGATTTTCATGCATTAGAATTTGACAGATCACGTTGGATTTCAAACATGGTGTCAAAGAGAAAGATGCTCAGTATGCTTTGACATTTCATCATGAATAGACTTACTAACGAGCAACGCTTGCAAATCATTGAATTTTATTACCAAAATCAGTGTTCGGTTCGAAATGTGTTCATTCACCGTAACGTTGCGTCCAACAGCATCTTTGAAAAAATACGGTCCAATGATTCCACCAGCGTACAAACCACACCAAACAGTGCATTTTTCGGGATGCATGGGCAGTTCTTGAACGGCTTCTGGTTGCTCTTCACTCCAAATGCGGCAATTTTGCTTATTTACGTAGCCATTCAACCAGAAATGAGCCTCATCGCTGAACAAAATTTGTCAAAATTTGAACACATTTCGAACCGAACACTGATTTTGGTAATAAAATTCAATGATTTGCAAGCGTTGCTCGTTAGTAAGTCTATTCATGATGAAATGTCAAAGCATACTGAGCATCTTTCTCTTTGACACCATGTCTGAAATCCCACGTGATCTGTCAAATACTAATGCATGAAAATCCTAACCTCAAAAAAATCACCCTTTATAAGTATTGTCCGATCTGGATTATATTTAAATGTGATGACTGAAGGGTTAAAACAAGTAAAAGCGTGCTAAGTTCGGCCGGGCCGAATCTTATATACCCTCCACCATGGATCGCATTTGTCGAGTTCTTTTCCCGTCATCTCTTCTTAGGCAAAACACGATATAAGAAAAGAGTTGCTCTGCTATTAGAGCGATATCAAGATATAGTCCGGTTCGTACCACAATTAAATTATATGTTGGAGACCTGTGTAAAATTTCCGCCAATTCGTACAAGAATTGCGCCCATTGGGGCTCACGAAGTAAAATAGAGAGAACGATTTATATGGAATCTGTATCGGGCTATAGACCGATTCAGACCATAATAAACACATTTGTTGATGGTCATGAGAGGATCCGTCGTACAAAATTTCAGGCATATCGGATAATAATTGCGACCTCTAGGGGTCAAGATCCCAGATCGGTTTATATGGCAGCTATATCAGGTTACGAACCGATTTGAACCTTATTTGACGCAGTTGTTGAAAGTAAAAATAAAATACGTCATGCAAAATTTCAGCCAAATCGGATAGGAATTGGGTCCTCTAGAAGCTCAAGAAGTCAAATTCCCAGATCTGTTTATATGACAGCTATATCAGGTTATGGACCGATTTAAACCATACTTGGCACAGTTGCTGGAGGTCATAACGAAATACTCCGTGCAAAAATTCATTCAAATCGGATAAGAATTGTGCCCTCTAGAGGCTCAAAAAGTCAAGACCCAAGATCGGTTTATATGGCAGCTATATCAGGTTATGGACCGATTTAAACCATACTTGGCACAGTTATTGGATATCATAACAAAACACGTCGTGCGAAATTCCATTCCAATCGGATAAGAATTGCGCCCTCTAGAGGCTCAAGAAGTCAAGACCCCAGATCGGTTTATATGGCAGCTATATCAGGTTATGGACCGATTTGAACCATACTTGGCACAGTTGTTGGACATAACAATAAAACACGTCGTGCAAAATTTCATTCCAATCGGATAAGAATTGCGCACTCTAGAGGCTCAAGAAGTCAAGACCCAAGATCGGTTTATATGGCAGCTATATCAAAAGATGGACCGATATGGCCCGTTTACAATACCAACCGACCTACACTAATAAGAAGTATTTGTGCAAAATTTCAAGCGGCTACCTTTACTCCTTCGAAAGTTAGCGTGCTTTCGACAGACAGACGGACGGACGGATGGACAGACGGACGGACATGGCTAGATCGACATAAAATGTCGCGACGATCAAGAATATATACTTTATGGGGTCTCAGACGAATATTTCGAGTAGTTACAAACAGAATAACGAAATTATTATACCCCCCATCTTATGGTGGAGAGTATAAAAAGGATGTCGAAGGGCCTTACACATCTCACCGTCCCAAAGTTCGGCGTCATCGGACAATAACGCGCCTTTTATGGCCCCAAAACTTTAGATGGTCTATATGACAGTTATATCCAAATCTGAACCGATCTGTGCCATATTGCAGAAATATGTCGAGGGGCTTAACCTAACACACTGTCCTTAATTTCGGCAATATCGGACAATAAATGCGCCTTTCATGGGCACAAAACCTTAGATCGAGAAATCGGGCTATATGGCAGCTATATCCAAATCTGGGCCGATCTGTGCCATATTGCAGAAGTATGTCGAGGGGCTTAATTTAACTCACTGTCCCCAATTTCAGCCACATCGGATCAGGACCAAATTGAAAAAAGATGTCGTTGGGCCAAATTGAAGAAAGTTGATATGGGCCCAAAACCTCAGATCGAGAATTCGGGCTATTTGGCAGCTATATCCAAATCTGGACCGATCTGTGCCATATTGCGGAACTATGTCGAGGGGCTTAATAATAAATACTGTCCCCAATTTCGGACACATCGGATCAGGACCAAATTGAAGAAGATGTCGATGGGCCTAAGACAACTCACTGTCCCAAATTTCAGCAAAATCGGATAATAAATGTGGCTTTATGGGCCTAAGACCCTAAATCGGAGGATCGGTCTATATGGCAGCTATATCCAAATCTGAACCGATCTGGGCCAAATTGAAGATGAATTTCGAAGGGCCTAACGCAACTAACTTTCCCAAATTTGAGCAAAATCGGATAAAAAATGTGGCTTTTATGGCCCTAAAACCCTAAATCGGAGGATCGATCTATATGGCAGCTATATCTAAATCTGAACCGATCTGAGCCAAATTGACGAAGGATTTCGGAAGGCCTGTCACAACTCACTGTCCCAAATTTCAGCAAAATCGGATAATAAATGTGGCTTTTATGGGCCTAAATCTGAGGATCGGTTTATATAGCAGCTATATCCAAATCTGGACCGATATAACCCATCTTCGAACTTAACCTGCTTATGGACAAAAAAAGAATCTATGCAAAGTTTCAGCCCAATATTTCTATTTTTAAAGATTGGAGCGTGATTTCAACAGACAGATGGACAGACGGACGGACATGTTTAGATTGTCTTAGATTTTTACGCTGATCAAGAATATATTCTTTATAGGGTCGGAAATGGATATTTCGATGTGTTGCAAACAAAATGACAAAGTGAATATACCGCCATCCTTCGGTGGTGGGTATAAAAATCTATGTTAGAAATTTAGTGCTACTTACGAAATCCTTCACGTTAATGTCTAGCATTGTATCCCCAGCTAAGTGCCGTATCTGCTAGACGCGAAACCGCGCAATGACATAGGAAATGTTTCAACTTCTCATCATCTTCCCCACATGCCCTACACATGCTATTACTTGCCGCCTATGTGTCCCGTTATGATACCGAAAGCTATACTGACCTCTTTTTTACTTCCTTTCCTCGTCTTCTCACGATCCGGATCTCCCCATAGGATTTTCGCCGTCCCACCGACCGTTTCGCTGTTCCACATGGTTACATGCGTATTCGTCGCCCACGCCCTGAACTCGGACTGCGTTGGCCCGAAACCCTTCGGATTAAACAAGTTTATTGACGGCAGTTCTCTGGCCTTCACTGCCAAATCGTTTGCTTTCTCATTCCCAGTTACTCCACTATGATCCGGCACCCAAACGATGCGCATCGTGCCATCCGCAGAAAACGCGTTAATCTCCTTCTTACATTCCAAGCTTGTCATGATATTCCTTCCAGTATGTTATTGCCCTTATGGCAATTTAACTGTCGGTAACAATGATAATACTCGACTTCCTCGCGTTAACACTACACCACCTCCTAAATGTGCTACTTCCAATTCAAGTTCCTGTCCAAGATCACACTTAAGTATTTTACCTTGTCAGATATCGAAATCCGTCTTTGAGGAAACGTGGTGCTTCAAATTGGCCCAATTTCGTCTACCTCGTGAACAGGGAGATTTCAGTCTTATCTGTTCTAACATTGAGACCCCTGGGTCTAGCCCAGTCGTGCGCCACCTGCAAGACCTTTATTGGCCCTTCTGCATAGCTGTTTCGGATCCTTGCCACAAGAATTATTATAACATCGTCTGCATAGCAGACGGGTTAAAAACCCTCCTTACTCAACATCCATAATATGTCATTTATGGTGGTCACCCATAGGATTGGCAAAAAATGCCTCCCTGCGGCGTGCCTTGCGCCGCATCCAGTCTCCAGTCCAGTCTCTAAGGACCCGGTCCACCCGATACCAGTCTGAGGATTAGATCAGTGTGTCGGTCCGTACATTGTTAAAAGCCCCCTCGATGTCAATGCATACCCCCAGTGTGTACGTTTTGGCGTCGAAGGATTCCTCTTTTTTATGCACACCCTCGTGCAGGGCAGTCCCCACCGACCTTCTCTTGAAATAGGTGTCCACAATACGTTTCATGGCTTAGATTAGAAAGGGCGTAAGGATTATAGGTTTGTAGGCCTTTGGTGTAGCACAACTCGCCTTGCCGGACTTGTAAATAAATACCACCCTTGCCTCCTGCCAGGCTTTCGGAGTATATGTAAGTCCCAGCACAAATGGATAAAGCG
This sequence comes from Stomoxys calcitrans, assembly GCF_963082655.1. Classification (NCBI taxonomy): domain Eukaryota; kingdom Metazoa; phylum Arthropoda; class Insecta; order Diptera; family Muscidae; genus Stomoxys; species Stomoxys calcitrans. The sequence continues at coordinate 47,682,506 of NC_081552.1, forward strand.
CGATCGGACAGACAGCGATTGGATAGAGGGCTATAGGACAAAAAGCAAACAAAGGGTGATCGAACAGAAAGACGGACGGACGGAAGATGAAGAACAGACAAACAGAGGACAAATGTACAGAGGGTGATCCAACTAGGGACACACGGGCAGGCATATCGATAGTGGACGATCGGACAAAAGAACGGACAGACAGGCTGACAAAGTATCGACAGACATTCTAAGGATGAACGGAGCGTTCGAACAGAGGACGAATGGGTAGAGTGCTATCGTACAGAGGATGATCGGACGGAAGACATGCCTGCCTGTCTGACAAACGGAAGGACGGACAGACAAAGGGAGGACGGGCACGATAGGACAGAAGATGGTCGGACGGATGAGAGACAAACTGATGAACGGACAGATGATTAATATACGTTGTACGAACGTACAAAGGATAAACGTAAAGAAGTCGAACAGACAGAGGACGGAAGGACATAGGACGGATGTAAAGAGGAATAAGTAAAAGCGTGCTAAGTTCGGACGGGCCGCATCTTGGAAACCCACCAGCATGGATTCTGCTAAAAACTTATACAAAATAAACTTAGTTGAAGGCCATTATTTTATTCCGCATACCAAAATTAAAGCTTCTAGGAACCCAACAAGGATGATCGGGAAACCGGTTTACATGGGAGCTATATCAGGTTACAAACCGATTTGGACCGTACTTGGCACAGTTGTTGGAAGTCATAGCAGAAGAAAAACGTGCAATTTTAGCCAAATCGGACAAAAATTGCGGCTTCCAAAGGGTCAAGAAATCAAATCGGGAGATAGGTTTATATAGAAGCTATACCCAAATCTGAACCGATGCCCATTTGCAATCCCCAAAGACCCTCTTCAATATTAATTATCGGTACAAAATTTAAATCGGTTAGCTCTTCGTGTTCGACCCCTATCGTGATTTCTTAAAATTTGTTGGAAGTCATAGCAAAAGAACAAGTAAAAGCGTGCTAAGTTCGGCCGGGCCGAATCTTATATACCCTCCACCGTGGATCGCATTTGTCGAGTTCTTTTCCCTGCATCTCTTCTTAGGCAAAAAAGGATATAAGAAAAGAGTTGCTCTACTATTAAAACGATATCAAGATATGGTCCGGTTCGGACCACAATTAAATTATATGTTGGAGACCTGTGTAAAATTTCAGCCAATTCGTATAAGAATTGCGCCCATTGGGGCTCACGAAGTAAAATAGAGAGAACAATTTATATGGGATCTGTATCGGGCTATAGACCGATTCAGACCATAATAAACACGTTTGTTGATGGTCATGAGAGGATCCGTCGTACAAAATTTCAGGCACATCGGATAATAATTGCGACCTCTAAGGGTCAAGAAGTCAAGATCCCAGATCGGTTTATATGGCAGCCATATCAGGTTATGAACCGACTTGTACTTTATTTGATACAGTTGTTGAAAGTAAAAATAAAATACGTCATGCAAAATTTCAGCCAAATCGGATAGGAATTGCGCCCTCTAAAAGCTCAAGAAGTCAAATCCCCAGATCTGTTTATATGACAGCTATATCAGGTTATGGACCGATTTCAACCATACTTGGCACAGTTGTTGGATATCATAACAAAACACGTCGTGCAAAATTTCATTCTGATCGGATAAGAATTGCGCCCTCTAGAGGCTCAAGAAGTCAACACCAAAGATCGGTTTATATGGCAGCTATATCAGGTTATGGACCGATTTGAACTATACTTGGCGCAGTTGTTGGATATCATAACAAAACACGTCTTGCAAAATTTCATTCCAATCGGATAAGAATTGCGCACTCTAGAGGCTCAAGAAGTCAAGACCCAAGATCGGTTTATATGGCAGCTATATCAGGTTATGGACCGATTTGAACTATACTTGGCGCAGTTGTTGGATATCATAACAAAACACGTCGTGCAAAATTTAATTTTAATCGGATAAGAATTGCGCACAGCCATATCAGGTTATAGACCGATTTGAACCATACTTGGCACAATTGGTGGATATAATAACAAAACACGTCGTGCAAAATTTCATTCTGATCGGATAAGAATTGCGCACGCTAGAGGCTCAAGAAGTCAAGACCCAAGATCGGTTTATATGGCAGCTATATCAGGTTATGGACCGATTTGAACTATACTTGGCGCAGTTGTTGGATATCATAACAAAACACGTCGTGCAAAATTTCATTCTGATCGGATAAGAATTGCGCCCTCTAGAGGCTCAAGAAGTCAACACCCAAGATCGGTTTATATGGCAGCTATATCAGGTTATGGACCGATTTGAACTATACTTGGCGCAGTTGTTGGATATCATAACAAAACACGTCTTGCAAAATTTCATTCCAATCGGATAAGAATTGCGCACTCTAGAGGCTCAAGAAGTCAAGACCCAAGATCGGTTTATATGGCAGCTATATCAGGTTATAGACCGATTTGAACCATACTTGGCACAATTGGTGGATATAATAACAAAATACTACGTGCCAAAACTCATTTAAATCGGATAAGAATTGCGCACTCTAGAGGCTCAAGAAGTCAAGACCCAAGATCGGTTTATATGGCAGCTATATCAGGTTATGGAACGATTTGAACCATACTTGGCACAGTTGTTGGATATAATAACAAAATTTCATTTCAATCAGATGAGAATTGCGCACTCTAGAGGCTCAAGAAGTCAAGACCCAAGATCGATTTATATGGCAGCTATATCAGGTTATGGACCGATTTGAACCATACTTGACACAGTTGTTGGATATAATAACAAAACACGTCGTGCAAAATTTCATCCCAATCGGATGAGAATTGCGCACTCTAGAGGCTCAAGAAATCAAGACCCAAGATCGGTTTATATGACAGCTATATCAGGTTATGGACCGATTTGAACCATACTTGGCACAGTTGTTGGATGTCATAACAAAACACTTGGTGCAAAATTTCATCCCAATCGGATAAGAATTGCGCACTCTAGAGGCTCAAGAAGTCAAGACCCAAGATCGGTTTATATGGCAGCTATATCAAAACATGGACCGATTTGAAGCATACTTGGCACAGTTGTTGGATGTCATAACAAAACATTTGGTGCAAAATTTCATCCCAATCGGATAAGAATTGCGACCTCTAGAGGCTCAAGAAGTCAAGATCCAAGATCGGTTTATATGGCAGCTATATCAGGTTATAGACCGATTTGAACCATACTTATCACAGTTGTTGGATGTCATAACAAAACACGTCGTGCAAAATTTCATCCCAATCGGATAAGAATTGCGCACTCTAGAGGCTCAAGAAATCAAGACCCAAGATCGGTTTATATGGCAGCTATATCAAAACATGGACCGATTTGAACCATACTTGGCACAGTTGTTGGATGTCATAACAAAACACTTGGTGCAAAATTTCATCCCAATCGGATAAGAATTGCGCACTCTAGAGGCTCAAGAAGTCAAGACCCAAGATCGGTTTATATGGCAGCTATATCAGGTTATGGACCGATTTAAACCATACTTGGCACAGTTGTTGGACATCATAGCAAAACACGTCGTGCAAAATTTCATTCCAATCGGATAAGAATTGCGCACTCTAGAGGCTCAAGAAGTCAAGACCCTAGATCGGTTTATATGGCAGCTATATCAAAACATGGACCGATATGGCCCATTTACAATACCAACCGACCTACACTAATAAGAAGTATTTGTGCAAAATTTCAAGCGGCTAGCTTTACTCCTTCGGAAGTTAGCGTGCTTTCGACAGACAGACGGACGGACGGACGGACGGACGGACGGACGGACGGACGGACGGACGGACGGACAGACGGACGGACATGGCTAGATCGACATAAAATTTCACGACGATCAAGAATATATATACTTTATGGGGTCTCAGACGAATATTTCGAGTAGTTACAAACAAAATGACGAAATTAGTATACCCCCCATCTTATGGTGGAGGGTATAAAAACGTTCAATTTTAGCCAGATCGGACAAAAATTGCGGCTTCCAAAGGGTCAAGAAATCAAATCGGGAGATAGGTTTATATAGAAGCCATATCCAAATCTGAACCGATTCCCCTTTTGCAATCCCCAAAGACCCTCGTCGATATTAAGTATCGGTACAAAATTTATAGCTGCTATCTCTTCGCGTTCGACCCCTATCGTGATTTCGACAGACGGACGGACGAGATCGAGACGATCAAGATATATATACTTTATGGGGTTTAAGACTAATATTTCGAAGTGTTATAAACGATATGACTAGATTAGTATACCCCCATCCTAATGTGGTGGGTATAAAAATGGAAATACGACGGAACCAATAGAGAATCAGGGAATAGAGGACGGATGAATAGAGAACGAGCGGATACTGGACGAACAGAGAAAGAAAGAAAAGAAAGGACGAATGTAGACAGAGGACAGATGGAAAGAGAAAAGTTGACAAAGAACGGATAGATAAGGCTACTACAGACGAAGTCAGTATACCCCCATCCAAACATTCGTTAAAGGTACCTCTTGCTAAGATGTGTTCATTTTAAAGATTAATGATTAACGATTTTTATACCCACCACCGAAGGATGGGGGTATATTCATTTTGTCATTCCGTTTGCAACACATCGAAATATCCATTTCCGACCCTATAAAGTATATATATTCTTGATCAGCGTAAAAATCTAAGACGATCTAAACATGTCCGTCCGTCTGTCCGTCTGTCTGTTGAAATCACGCTACAGTCTTCAAAAATAGAGATATTGAGCTGTAACTTTGCACATTTTTTTTTTTGTCTATAAGCAGGTTAAGTTCAAAGATGGGCTAAATCGGTTTATATCTTGATATAGCCCCCATATAGACCGATCCGCCGATTTAGGGTCTTAGGCCCATAAAAGCCACATTTATTATCCGATTTTGTTGAAATTTGGGGTAGTGAGTTGTGTTAGGCCCTTCGATATCCTCCGACAATTTGGCTCAGATCGGTTCAGATTTGGATATAGCTGCCATATATATCGATCCTCTGATTTAGGGTCTTAGGCCCATAAAAGCCAAATTTATTATCCAATTTTGCTGAAATTTGGGACAGTCAGTTTTCTTAGGCCCTTCGACATTCTTCCTCAATTTGGTTCAGATCGGTCCAGATTTGGATATAGCTGCCATATATATCGATCCTCCGATTTAGGGTCTTAGGCCCATAAAAGCTACATTTAGTATCCAATTTTGCTGAAATTCGGGACAGTGGGTTTTCTTAGACCCTTCGACATTCTTCGTCAATTTGGTTCAGATCGGTCCAGATTTGGATATAGCTGCCATATATATCGATCCTCCGATTTAGGGTCTTAGGCCCATAAAAGCCACATTTATTATGCGATTTTGCTGAAATTCGGGGCAGTGCATTGTCTTAGGCCCTTCGACATTCTTCGTCAATTTGGTTCAGATCGGTTCAGATTTGGATATAGCTGCCATATATATCGATCCTCCGATTTAGGGTCTTAGGCCCATAAAAGCCACATTTATTATGCGATTTTGCTGAAATTCGGGACAGTGCGTTGTCTTAGGCCCTTCGACATTCTTCGTTAATTTGGTTCAGATCGGTCCAGATTTGGATATAGCTGCCATATATATCGATCCTCCGATTTAGGGTCTTAGGCCCATAAAAGCTACATTTAGTATCCAATTTTGCTGAAATTCGGGACTGTGAGATGTGTTAGACCCTTCGACATCCTTCGTCAATTTGGCTTAGATCGGTCCAGATTTGGATATAGCTGCCATATAGACCGATCCTCCGATTTAGGGTCTTAGGCCCAAAAGAGCCACATTTAGTATCCGATTTTGATGAAATTTGGGACTGTGAGTTGTGTCAAGCCCTTCGACTTCCTTCGTAAATTTGGCCCAGATCGGTCGAGATTCGGAATGAAAGGTGGTTTACATATATACCCGAGGTGGTGGGTATCCAAAGTTCGGCCCGGGCGAACTTAACGCCTTTTTACTTGTTACTTGTTATGTGTGTATTAGTCAGTAGATTTTTTTTTTGTATGGGAGCAAATTTTGTAGCAAATTACGTTTGCCGCTAGGACATTTAACATCCTTCAGTGGGTCTCTTCGGCTAGTTGGATAAAAATGCTTTCTAGAGAATTAGCTTTTTGAGAATGTTTGAAAATAACTTTCGTCTCAAAAATTATAAATAATTTTTTTATTAATTGACGAAAATAAATCAAGTAAACTATGAAACGCAGATAAAACTGACAAAGAATGGACAAAGTTTACAACTGCAATACTTCTGATTTAACTCATAAACAATAACCTGTTGAAATCATATAACTAGTTTGGCAGCAAATTAAAATGAGCGCAAAAGAAACATGTAAAGGCGTGCTAAAGGCCGGGCCGAATTTTAGGAACCCACCACCATGGCTTCTAAAAATGTATACAAAATAATTTTTGTTGAAGGGCATAATTTTATCTTACATACCAAACTTCTGTCAAACCAGCAAAAATTAAAGCTTCCACAAACCGAATAAGGATAATCGGGAGACTGGTTTATATGGGATATATATCAGGTTGTAGACTTATTTGGACTGTATTTGGCACCGAACGCAAAATTTTACCCAATTTGGACAAAAATTGCGACTTGTAAGGACTCAAGAAGTCATATCAGGAGATCAGTTTATATGGGAGCTATATTAGGTTTATGACCGATGGTTTATATGGGATCTATATCAGGTTAGAGACTGATTTGGACTGTATTAGGCACAGTTGTTGGAAGTCATAAAGGAACACCACATGCAAAATTTCCTCCAAATCGGACAAAAAAAATCGGCTCGTAAGGGCTCAAAGAGTCAATTCGGGAGATCGGATGGGAGCCATATCAGGTTCTATACCGATTTGAGCCGTACATGAAACTATTGTTGGATGTCAAAACAATTGCGGCAACAATTGTATATGGGAAGATCGGTTTATATGGGAGATATATCAGGTAATAGACCAATTTGAACCGTACTTGGCACATTTAGGCCAAATCGGACAAAAATTGAAGATGTTAAATCGGGCGATCGATTTATATGGGAGCTATATCCAAATCTGATCCGATGTAGCCCATTTGCAATCACCGATTACCTACATCCATATTAATTATCTGTGCAAAACTTCAAGTGGCTAGCTTTACGCGTTCGACCGCTATCGTGATTTCGACAGACGGACGGACGGACATGGCTAGATCGATTCAGAACGTCGAGACGATTAAGAATATATATACTTTTTAGGCTCTTAGAAGAATATTTCGAGTTGTTACAAACGGAATGACTAGATTAGTATACCCCCTTCCTATGGTGGCGGGTATAAAAATTTCATCAAAATACTGAGCGTCAGCGTAATTGGTTGGCTGTGATTCGAGTATTTCCCCTTCTTATGTATTTTCATATTTTCACAGTTATCAAAGATTTATGCGGTTAACGCTGTGCTTTAAGAGTCTTCACACCCCCAAAAACGCCAACTGAGACATTTGTTGAGGTGGGGTTAATCATTCTGTCGTTACCTTCTTTGGAGCACGAAAGGTGTAAATTGTGTTTTCTTTTCAATTTTGGATTCTTATTTTTGCTCTCCTTAATAAGTTTTCCCCCGATATCCCGTTGGCTGCTTGTTTAAATTGCATAAATTTGTTACCACTTTGCATATTAATCATTGCCATATGGTGTCGAGTACAGCCAATTCACACAAAAGTGTTGGTGGTCCGGTCCGACTGATGGTTGCTTGCGGATGCTAACGGTCGGTAGGTCGTTTGGTTGGTTGATTGGTTGGAGGATAAGGTGAAATAAAGCCCTTCCTTAAATTATGACCATTTTAATAAATGGTCTTTGGCTCCCTCCCTTCGTTTTGGGGTGTCATCATTGATTGCATTTCTTTTATATAAAGGAACAAGGAACGAAAGTATTAAGTTTTAATTTTTTATTTTAAGGCGAAGCATAAATTTTTCATGAATTTAAGGAAAAGAAGAAACCAGGTTCTTGTCTATTGAAATGTCCAAATCAATAAATTGTTGAATCAAATTAAATTTTCTAAAAAATAAGTAGGTCATGAAAATGGGGTAAAATACAATAGAACACATTTGTTATAACCATCACTGAAGGAGGGGGGCATATTCATTTTGTCATACCGTTTGCAACATATTGAAATATCCTTTTCCGACCCCTTAAACTATATATATTCTTCGTCGTACTAAAAATCTAAGACCATCTAGCCATGTCCGTCCGTCTTTCAGTTGAAATTACGCTACACTCTTTAAAAATGAAGATATTGTGCTGAAACTTTGCACAGGTTCCTCCTTTATCCATGGGCGGGTTAAATTCGAAGATGGACCATATCTTGATATAGCCCCATATAGACCGATGTGCCGATTTGAGGTCTTAGCTCCATAAATGGCACACGCATTATCCGATCTTGCTGAAGCTTGAGAAAGTGAGTAGTGTTAGGCCACTGGGTATCCTTCTTCAATTTGACTCAGATCGGTCCAGATTTGGATATAGTTGCCATATAATCCGATCTCTCGATTTAAGATCTCGGACCCATAAATGGCGCATTTATTGCCCGATTTCGCCAAAATTTAGGACAGTGAGATGTGTTAGGCTTCTTGACGGCTTGGATCGGTCCAGATTTGGATACAGCTGCAATTTAGACCGATCTCTCGAATTAAGGTCTTGGCCCCATAAAAGGCATATTTATGATCCAATTTCGCTGAAATTTTTTTTTTTTTTTTTTTTTTTTTTTTATATTTATTTTATTCGTTATAAATCTTATATATACAATAATTCAAAATTATGTTGGTGCCTCAGCGCCAAAAAGGCATTAAAGAGGCTAGTTGGCAAAAAACATTACTTCATATTGTATTTATAGTAATTTTAATATTGTAAACTTTTTTTCTTAAATTATTTACGTATATACAATTAGTAACAATCATAGCTTGTGTACTGTCTTAAACAAATTCATCAACATGAGATAATAAATATTCCTTCAATTTGCGTTTAAAGATTTGGATACTATTGTATTCATTAAAAATTTGTGGTAAGGCATTGAATGCGTGGCAACCAGCATACTCAATACGTTGTTTAGTCGTCTCAGTACGGCATAATACAACTCTTAGCTGCTGATTATTCCGAGTATTGAAACTTGATTGATTTCGTGTAAAAAGAAGTGTGTGGTGTCCAATGTTTTTAAGGCATTTATAGACATATAATAGAACTTGGAATCTATATCTACAATATATTGGCATAACCGATGGGAAAATATCATGATAGAGACTAGACGTGGAATGCCTTATATCCAGATTAGCCACTGCTTTCAGAGATCTATTTTGAAGACGCTGGAGTGATTTCAAAGCCGTATTGTTCTTGTGGGCGTATATGATGGCCAAATAAATAAGATGACTTCCAATTAAACTTTGATAGATTAAAAATTTAGTTCGAGTATCAAATTTGTTCTTGAATTTATATAATAAGCCAAGAGCCGGCGATATCTTTAACTTTAGATGCCGGATATGTTCATCCCAGGCTAAATTCGACTGCAAGTGTAATCCTAAGTACTTGATTGTGCTTACTTCCTTGATTTCTTTTCCACCAATATTTAGGCTGAATTGCGAATTAAAATGTCTGAGTGGTCTGAAGCGCATTATCTTAGTTTTAGACTCGTTAAGAAATAGTTTATTTACTCGCATATATTCACATATTAACGAGGCGTCCCGTTCCATGTAAGACTTTACAACAGCTTCAGATTTGTATGGGTAAAAAACACATATGTCATCTGCATACATAAATAATTTTCCGGTTAGTTCCAAATTGACAAGATCATTCATATATATAATGAACAATAAGGGGCCCAACGTACTTCCTTGAGGTACGCCATGTTTCGCCGAAATCATTGAACTTTTACATTCATTGATCTGAACAAATTGCTTGCGATTCTCCAAATATGATTTAAAAAGTGAAAGCTCATTACCGCGAACTCCATAATTTCTTAGTTTTTGTACCATTATATCATGATCGATCATGTCAAATGCTTTTGTCAAGTCAAAGAAAATCCCAGCCACGCCGTTATAACCTTCATCTAAAAGTTTGCATATATAGTTGATTACATTTATTGTTGCTTCCTCGGTACCACAGCCTCTCCGAAAACCGTATTGGCTAGGATTAAGCAAACTATTTTGTTCGAAGTATGCAGACAATTGTCGATAAAGGATTTTCTCAAATACGTTGTTTACAGACGACAGAACTGAAATCGGGCGAAAACTAGACATTGCTGTTGGCGATCTTTCCTTTGGTATAGGTACGATTTTATGAATTTTCAAAATTTCTGGATATTCACCGGTATTCAACATGGTGTTAAAAATATTAACTAACTGTGGCACAATACTGCTACTACATTCCTTTAGGATTTTAGGGGATACGTTGTCATGCCCACAACTTTTACTCAGTGATAGACCCGATACTATAACGTACATCTCATGTGCAGTTGTTTGATTGATTTCAAATACAGTTCCACATCTACGAACAGTTCTCAAGGAGTTAAAATGATCCATAGGCAAAATTTCTATACCCCGCTTAAGATTTTCAACAGATTTTGCAAAGTATTTGTTCAACATTTCTGCCTTATCCAAATTGTTCACTACGGCAACTCCATCTTCATCAAAAATATTTACACAACTCTTAGAGCTCCTCCCAAGCGTATCATTTAGAAATCTCCAAGTCCTTTTAGGATCGTTTTGAAAGTTTGTTAGATTGCTTTCGTAATAATTGTTCATGGAGAATTTCTGTGACTTATTTATTACTTTACTTATTCTTCTCAGCATACTTTTCAAAGTTTCACAGCTAGGATTTTTCCTTCTTTGTTTTAAAAGTCGGTTTTTATATGCTATCAAATTATGTAGGTTCCCATTAATCCAGGGAGTTAGTTTATTTTTCAAAATATTATTCTTGTTCTTGGTAAAAGTTGACGCTTCAGTTGCCACTTTTATACAGTTCAACAAATTTTCTGTATCAACGGAACAGTTTCCGGTATTTTGAAGAATATCTAAGTCGGTTTCCAACTGTTCTTTCAAAAGGTCAAAATCACACACTGCAACACTCTTACGCTCAACTTCTTTCAGTTTAACCCGAACATCTACAGCAATGTGTATCAGGTTATGATCAGAGAGGTTGCATTCTATCGAATCAATTGCCATCGGCCTTAAAATGTTACTGTAGACATGATCAAGACATGAACTACTTAGTGGCCTAGTAATCAAATTGTGACAATTTTGAAAATCGTAAGCCGACAACGTATAAAGAATATCAGAAAACTCATTTACTTCCAGACCATCAATATTAGCATCTCCAACGAATATACTTGGGGTCCTTCCATAACGTTCAAGATAATCATCCAAAAACTCTAAAAAGAATTGACCATTACATTTAGGAGATTTATAAAAACTCATAAGTTTATGATTGGTTTACGGTCCACCTTAATGTCATCAAGACGAACAACAATGTAGTCTATGAAGTCACCAGTTTTATTTTCAACTTCTTTGAAACATATTTCCTCACGGATAAATAACGATGTACCGCCGTAACCGTCTGATCGACAACAATGTATTGATTTGTACCCTGGTAAATTATAAATTTGGACCACATTCTCTTTGAACCACGTTTCTTGCACTGCAATTACTGCAGGTAGTACAGGTAATGTTGATAATAATTTTTTAAATTTATTAAATTTTGTAATTGATGAAATGCTTCTAATATTTATAGAGACCATTTTAAACAAATTTGTATTCAAAAGTTCTTTGCTATTAAATGTGTTTATATTAAAATAGTAATTATTATTCATAATTCTATAAAAATTGATACTAATTACAAGCTCATAGGCAAAGTTAAATAAAAGGAAAAAAAAAAAAAAAAAAAAAAAAAAAAAATTAATTGAAATTAGGATGGTGATTGATAATCATTATCCGAATGCTCTTCAAATTGGGACTCCTTGCGTGATCTACTTTGCTGTTTTGGATATGTTGCTGCTTCCGAGAGCAAATTATCAACATCAGCTTCACTTTTCAATAGCCTTGGCTTAGACAATTCACCTCTCTTGGCAAAGACTTTACTTCCGCTGGTGTAAACAGACCGAAATCCAATATTTTTTAAAACTTTAGCATATTTAAACAAGTTCAAAGTCTCACGGCTTAAATAGTCATTGACATATACTTTCTTTGTTTCTTCCTTCTCCTTAAGTTTTGGTTTTATTGTCATTAAATCAGTCTTAGCTTTCCTCGAATTAAATTTAATTACAACTGATTGACTATTACCATTATTTCGCCTTAAAAAATATGCATCAGCTATTGCCTGCGGTTGCAAAGTTACACCAGCATCAGAAGACAACTTCATAACCGCCTCAACAGCTGACTCGTTTTCGCTCACCTTCATTCCAGTAACCAAACAGTCATTTAACACTCTTTGATCGTTAATATACTTCATTGATTCCTTCATTGTATTAATTTCTGCCTTTAGCATCTTATTCTCCTTTTGTACTGCTTCTATTTTCTTTTTATTATCTGCAACACCTCTCAAAATATCGTCATATTGTTTTGACATGAAATTCATTGCCTCTCTCATTTCACCCAGCTGAGTTTTCAACTCCATCCTCATAGCACTTAACTCAGCTGTAACAAGACTACTGCCGCTGTCGTTGGCATTGTTGTTATTGTTGCTTACGTTGGGCACACAAAAATCACAAAAAAAATCTTCGTCTTCGTGGGCAAGCAAATGATTGAACTGTCGTTTGTTTAGGCGAGTACAAACAACATGAAATGATTTGTTGCATTTATCGCAATCTATGCTTCCTTCATTTTCTTGCACAGTCAGTTCGCACTGGCCGCATATAATTTTTTTGTTATTAACACTGCGTCTGCTTGTTGCTGGCATTTTTTAATAAATTCACAGCCACTTAATATTGTTGAAACCAAATATTCTTAACAGAATCAAAAAACGTCTTTAATTGTAGGAATATTTAAAAATTAAAATCCAACGACGGGAATGAGCAAAAAAACTTCAATGACATATGTTAGGCTTTTCAACATCGGTTCTATATGGTTCTGATCGGTCTACATTTGGATATAGCTCCCAAAAAGACCAACTATGAACCAAATTATGAAATTTTGCACAGATACTTACTATTGATCGTTGGGTATGGCAAATGGGCCATATCGGTTCAAATTTAGATGTAGCTCTCATATTAACCGATCTATCGATTTGATTTCTTGAGCCCTCACAAGCCGCAATTTTGTTCGATTTGGCTGAAATTTTGAACAAAGTGTTCGTTTATGTAAGTGCGGTTCTAATCGGTCTATAACCTGATATAGCTCCCATATAATCCGATCTCCGGATTTGACTTCTTGAGGCCTTACAAGCCGCAATTTTGTACGATTTGGCTGAAATTTTACATGTAGTAATCTGTTATGATTTTTAACAACTGTGCTTAGTACGGTGAAAATCGGTCTATAACCTGATATTGCTCCCGTGTAAACCGGTCTCTCCATCATCTTTGTATGGTTCCTATAAGCTTTAATATTTGCTGGTTTGACAGAAGAAGTTATACATACCAAATGTATAACAAGATTATACTCTTCAACTTAATTTATTTAGAATAAATTTTTAGGAGAATCCATGGTGGTGGGTTCCCAAGATTCTGCCCGGCCGAACATAGCACGCATTTATTTGTTTCCTCTACAAGATCAAGCAAACCCTCAAACAAATATTACGGTTTTGTTTGACAATAGTCTTATGTAACAAGTAAAAGCGTGCTAAGTTCGGACGGGCCGAATCTTATATACCCTCCACCATGGAGCGCATTTGTCAGTTCTTTTCCCGGCATCTCTTCTTAGGCAAAAAATGATATAAGAAAAGAAAGAAAGAAAAATCTGCTATTAGAGCGATATCAAGATATGATCCGGTTTAGACCACAATTAAATTATATGTTGGAGACCTGTGTAAAATGTCAGCCAATTCGAATAAGAATTGCGCCCTTTGGGGGTTCAAAAAGTAAAATAGAGAGATCGATTTATATGGGAGCTGTATCGGGCTATAGACCGATTCAGACCATAATAAACACGTATGTTGATGGTCATGAGAGGATCCATCGTACAAAATGTCAGGCAAATCGGGTAAGAATTGCGCTCTCTAGAGACCCAAGAAGTCAAGACCCAAGATCGGTTTATATGGCAGCTACATCAGGTTATGGACCGATTTGACACATACTTGGCACAGTTGTTGGATATCATAACAAAACACGTGGTGCAAAATTTCATTCTAATCGGATAAGAATTGCGCACTCTAGAGCCTCAAGAAGTCAAGACCCAAGATCGGTTTATATGACAGCTATACTAGGTAATAGCCCGAATTGAACCATACTTAGCACAGTTGTTAGAAGTGATACTAAAACACTATGTGCAAAATTTCAGTCTAGTCGGATGAGAATTGCGCCCTCTAGAGGCACAAGAAGTCAAGACCCAATATCGGTTTATATGGCAGCTATATCAGGTTATAGACCGATTTGAACCACACTTGGCACAGTTATTGGACATCATAACAAAACACGTAGTGCAAATTTTCATTCCAATCGGATAAGAATTGCGCACTTTAGAGGCTCAAGAAGTCAAGACCCAAGATCGGTTTATATTGCAGCTATATCAGGCTATGGACCGATGTGAACCATACTTGGCACAGTTATTGGATATCGTAGCAAAACACTTCGTGCAAAATTTCATCCCAATTGGGTAAGAATTGCGCACTCTAGAGGCTCAAGAATTCAAGGCCCAAGATCGGTTTATATGACAGCTATATAAGGTTATGGACCGATTTGAACCATACTTGGCACAGTTGTTGCATATCATAACAAAACACGTCGTGCAAAATTTCATTCCAATCGGATAAGAATTGCGCCCTCTAGAGGCTCAAGAAGTCAAGACCCCAGATCGGTTTATATGGCAGCTATATCAGGTTATGGACCGATTTGAACCATACTTGGCACAATTGTTGGATATCATAACAAAACACGTCGTGCAAAATTTCATTGCAATCGGATAAGAATTGCGCACTCTAGAGGCTCAGGAAATCAAGACCCAAGATCGGTTTATATGGCAGCTATATCAGGTTATAAACCGATTTGAGCCATACTTGGCACAGTTGTTGGATATCATAACAAAACATGTCGTGCAAAATTTCACTCCAATCGGATAAGAATTGCGCACTCTAGAGGCTCAAGAAGTCAAGACCCAAGATCGGTTTATATGGCAGCTATATCAAAACATGGACTGATATGGCCCATTTACAATACCAACCGACCTACACTAATAAGAAGTATTTATGCAAAATTTCAAGCGGCTAGCTTTACTCCTTCGGAAGTTAGCGTGCTTTCGAGAGACAGACGGACGGACGGACGGACAGACGGACAGACGGACGGACATGGCTAGATCGACATAAAATTTCACGACGATCAAGAATATATATATTTTATAGGGTCTCAGACGAATATTTCGAGTAGTTACAATCAGAATGACGAAATAAGTATACCCCCCATCTTATGGTGGAGGGTATAAAAATATCTGTGACCTGCTATTCAGTAAATTGTTGAAATTAATTCCAAACAAAAAGTTTACATAGTCGGAAATATGCTGAGTGCGTCTTAAACGAATTATGCTGTTAAATCAGACCAGGAACCACTAACGTCTTTGGAAGAATCCGGATATTAATGGGTGTAAATGACTGTGTGATCCATAAAGCACGAAGCTTCGCATTTGCCTGCCCGGCAACAACGTTGGACCAGCCCAAGAAACTGTTAAAGACAACGCCAGGATTCTTCTCACTCCGGATAAATTCGCTTAATTAATTAAACAAGGATATAATAATCATCCTATTTTATATTAACTCCATTACCATATCCGTAGTTATATCTTAATAGGGGCTGGTCTCGATCATATTTTATTCAGGTCTCGAGAACTCAAATACAAGTAACATTTTCAGACAATAAATCTGATTTTATGGGATTAGGACCCTACGTTGAAAGACCGGTCTATATGACAGCTATATCTATATAGTCTGATCTGACTTATATTTGGGTCGGATGTCGGGAGGCTTAAAACTACTCACTATTTCAAATTTCAACGTAATCGGGTAATAAATAAAGCTTATATGAGCTTCAGACCCTTAATCAGCATATGGGTCTATATGATAGCTATATCTAAATACAGTCCGATCTATATCATCAGATCAGATGGCGCACGGCTTAAAACACAGTGCGTTGTTTCAAATTTCGTCGAATTTTCAATATCTCAATTTTTGATGGCTGTAGAGTGATTACAACAAAAGGACGGAAGCACAGACACACTGACATCGTTAAATCGTCTTACAATTTCAAAATGATCCGGAATATATATAATTTGTAGGGTCGAAAATTGATATTTCGATGTGTTGCAAACAGAATGACTAAATAAATATACCCCCTATCCTATGGTGGTGGGTATAAAAACGTCCGTAGTTTCATACATAAACTCCGATGATCAACCGAGTCGAAAGGTTTGAAGTGATCCAGTCCTGATTGATTCAACTAATTCAGTGATGTAGCTTTGACCAGAACGAAAGCCTGCCTGTCTTTCTGACAATAAGCATTCTGGGTGTAGTATTCTCCAAGGATCTTCTCGAAAACCTTAGAGAGATAACAGAGAATATGATATTTAGAAGCATTGATGGAATTGTTAACCTATTTTTCTGGCCTCACAGAAAATTTTCTTCAGCACTGGAGTCTTAAAACGCTTCTATCTAAGCTAAGTCCTTATCCCTGATAAGTGCCTTAATCGTCAAATCCATGGCTTAGTGTTGAACAGTTGCATCATAAAAGTAAAATGTTATCCGTCATAAAAGCCGTTTGCTGATCGACAGTAAAAGTGTGCATATCTTACTCCAGTTCACCTGGAAGAACATATTGAGTAGTTGTTCATAATTCAAACTCCTATAGTCACGATAAGACACGTCCTTCTCCTCCTCTCCTAAATCAAATTCGTAAATGAGACAAACTAGATCATGTTTAGAGAAACATGGGACAGAAATTTTATCATACAATAAGATAATCAAATTACTAACAAATAATAAGTCCAATAGAGTATTGACGGTTGGCGAGAAATGTCAGTTAAGGTTGAATCGATAAGAACGTTCGAGTTGAAATTTTCGGTGATTATAGCCTGATTATACCCCAAAGTCACGGTTTCTAAGACATCTTGAATTCATTGTGCGTCAATTGTATTATTCGGATGGTGGATACAATTACGGAGGCCACCGTAGCGGAGAGGCTTACATGTCCGCCTATAACGCTGAACGCCTGGGATCGAATCCTGGCGAGACCATCAGAAAAAATTTTCAGCGATGTTTTTCCCCTCCTAATGCTGCTATGCCATGCAAAACTTCTCTCCAAAGTGTCGCACTGCGGCACGCGACTCGGACTCGGCTATAAAAAGGAGGCCCCTTATCATTGAGCTTAAAACTATTGGGTTGCCCAAAAAGTAATTGCGAATTTTTCATATAGTCGGCGTTGACAAATTTTTTCACAGCTTGTGACTCTGTAATTGCATTCTTTCTTCTGTCAGTTATCAGCTGTTACTTTTAGCTTGCTTTAGAAAAAAAGTGTAAAAAAGTATATTTGATAGAAGAGATAGAGAACGGCTAAAGTCGGGCGGAGCCAACTATATAATACCCTTCAACTACCCAACAATTATAAATTCGAACAATAGATATATGTATATGAGAGCTATAAGTAAATGCGAAACCGACTTTTAAACAAGAGATCGTTGGAAAATTGTTGTTACTACGGCCACATAAGTGCAAATCCGGCGATAAATATACATGGGAGCTACATCAAAATCTGAAGCGATATTGATGAAATCTTGCAGACATGTTAAGATCAGTAACAAAACAATTCATGCCAAATTTTGTGCAGATCGGTTGAAAATTGTAGGTACTACTGCCATTTAAGTGCAAGTCGGGCGATACATATTTATGGGAGCTATATCTAAATTTGGACCGATATTGATAAAATCTCGTAGTTATGTTTAAATCACTTACAAAACAATCCGCGCCAAATTTTATGCAGATCTGTTGAAAATGTTAGTTACTATGGCCATTTAAGGGAGCTATATCTTAATCTGAACCAATTTTATCAAAACCAATACCGTTAGTTCTTGAGTCAAAAAAGTGAAATGTGCAAAATTTCGAAGTGATTGAACAACAAATACGACCAGTACCTTGATTATAAGAATACATGGACTCACAGAGGTGTACTCATCAATGGATCCAGCTCTTCTCCTTCTTAGCGTTGCAATTTGGTCCGTGCCGAATTTGGTCCAAATCGGACAATATTTCGATAAAGCTGCTATGGGTGCATAAATAATGCTTTTTTCACCG
Source organism: Stomoxys calcitrans (assembly GCF_963082655.1). Lineage (NCBI taxonomy): Eukaryota > Metazoa > Arthropoda > Insecta > Diptera > Muscidae > Stomoxys > Stomoxys calcitrans. Next base: position 47,700,959 of record NC_081552.1, read on the forward strand.
GATTATACTGAAAGGTTGTTTAGATATATACCCGAGATGATGGGTAGATAAAGTTCGGCCCGGCTGAACTCAATGCCTTTTAACTAGTTTTTTCTTAAAGAATGTCGATAATGTTACTTACTTACTTTAATTGGCTATGACAGAACATTTATTTCACTAGCTGAACGGAGAATAGCGTTCCAAGCGCCTCGATCTTCTGCGCTCATTCTAAAATCTCTGACACCAAGTTTCGAGGTGTCTCCCAACACTTGATCTTTCCATCGGGCTTTTGGTCTTCCCGGTTGTCTTCTACCCCCGTGTTTGCCTTCAAAAGACTTCTTTGGTGGAGCTTCTTCATCCATTCTGACAAAAGGACCTAGCCAACGCAGCCGTTGCATTTTGATACGTGTATCTATGCTATCGTCGTCATAAAGCTCATACTACGCCTATATGCCCCATTAACGAAAACTGGTCCATATATTTTACGAAGAATCTTTCTCTCAAATACTCCAAACACTGTCTCACCTGCTTTCAAAAGTACCCTTGCCTCAGAACCATATAACAATACGGGTAGTATCAGTGTCTTGTATAGTGTATTCTTCGTCTGTCGAGAGGTGGCCTTGTTTCTAAACTGCTTTATCTCAAAACTGGTGTCATTCGTTTCAGTTGCGGCGGTGCCGAGGTAGAAAAAGTTGTGGTTCCCAACTTTCTCCATTTTCTTTATCTGTTCGGTTGTACAAGGCGTTTTCGGAGTTGAAACCATCCATTTCGTCTTATCTCCATTTACTGCCAGACCCATTTTCACTGACTCTCTTTCGATTCTTTCAAAGACAGCAGTTACTACTTCCAGTGACCGACCTATGATGTCGATGTCGTCGGCATAGGCGAGTATCATGTGTTCTCTTGTGAGTAGTGTGCAATATCTATTCACACTTGCATCTCGTATAATCTTCTCCAACAGGATATTAAAGATATCACACGATAGGCTGCCTCCTTGTCGGAAACCTGGTTTGGTATTGAATGGTTCGGAGAGATTCGTTCTTATTCTTACTGAGAAACGCGTATCAGCAATTGTCGCAATTGTCATCTGGATACTTATATAAGCAGAATTGTCGATTTGGAAGATCAGCCAGAAGCATTGCAACAGCCACCTATGCAGCCAGAAAAAGTCACAGTTTGGTGCGGTTTATGGACTGTTAGCATCATTGGACCGTACTTCTTCTAGGTTATAATACTCGTAACGTAACTGTGAATGGTGAGCGCTATCGTGAGATGATATCCAACTTTTTTTTCCCCAAAATGCAAGAGCATGCACATCAAGCAGACAGACATGTGGTTTCAACAAGACAATGTCATATGCCACACAGCGTAATAATGTCCTTATTGAGAGGCGAGCTCGGTGAACATTTTATTTTACGTTCGGGACCGGACAATTGGCCATCTAGATCGTGCGATTTAACGCCTTTAGACTATTTTTGGAGGGCCTATGTTAAAGCTGATGTCTAAACAGACAAGGCCGCTTCAATTGACGCATTGGAAAACAACATTGAAGCATTTATTCGTGAGATACCGGCCGTAATGTTGGAAAGAATATGCCAAAATTAGACTAAGCGGATGGAGCATTTGAGGCGCAGTCACGGTCAACATTTGCAAGAAATAATCTTTAAACATTTAATTATATGGACCTTAGTATCGATTTAAATAAAGCTTCATGCTTTTTTCTGAATTTTATGTGTTCTTTTTCTTTTGAATAACTCTCCTATAGCTCTTAAAAAATCACCCTTTTGTATTTTGTGTGTTGTTCCTTTACAGTTTTTTGAACCTGGTGGCTGATCGGTTCGGGTTACATTCTGTGAACCCATTTCAATCGGATATTGTGATAAGGAGCGCTTTTATTTGGAAATTTTTTCACCATCTCGACGTTTAGTCCTATTTGTCATTGTAAATGACTTGCAAATATTTAAACACAAATAAATAATGAAAATCTAAATTATTTGAAAAAAATCGAACCAGTGCGAAACATCGCATGTGGGTAATATTTACACTGGCCATTTGGCCAGACGGTCATCAATTAATAGTTCACAAGACACCCCTACAGCCTTCTTCATATTTCGAGGACTGTCCAAGAATTGTGAGAGGAAACTTTTATTTGTGTACGTATTGTACCTATTTGCTTAGTGTCGAAAGCCTTTGGCAGAAAAGGGGAGACAATTTGTACACACACACTTAGACTTTGGCAAATGGAAACCAGTACAATAGTCTCTTGGCCATAGCTATGTAATGCATTACCCAATAAACACAATGCATGGCTGAAAGGACAAACAAGCAAATACTTTGAGATTTGTTCTTATCGCATATTTTGACAGAAGTTAAGTCCATCAATGATCCCTGCAGCCCAAGTCAATTGAGTGTGTGTTCGTAGACCATTTGGTCACATGCAACAATGGGGGGAATTCCACAAAAAGGGGTGACTCTGCAGAGATTACGAAACAAAGATTTAAGAGATACCTTTTTGGGGGTGTCTGCACCCATTCCGCTAAAATTAAAAGAGGCTTAAATTAAATGTTTTTGTTGGGATCACCACCAGCCGTACTATATAGGCATTGGGAATAAGAATAACAAACATTAATCTAATTCAGAAAAGTGTGTATTTCTATATTTAAAGAACATGGCAGAAAGTCAGATTCAAGACAGTGGATACCAAGAAAGACAAAAATTTTTAAAATGTTGTATGTGTAAAAATTTAACTTGAATCCACACCAGTAAGTAAAGATTAAGTCGGGCGGAGCCGCCTATATAATGCCCCAAAACCTACTCTACGATTAAAAATTCGAGCAATAGATATATGCATATGAAAGCTCTATCAAAATGTGAACCGACTTTTTTGGAACAGATTGTTTGAAAACTGTTGTTACTACAACAATAATTGCAAATCCGGCAATAAATATATATGGGAGCTATATCCAAATCCGAACCGATATTGATGAAATCTTGCAGATATGTTAAGATCATTAACAAAACAATCTGTGCCAAATTTTCTGCAGATGGGTTAAAAATTGAAATAAATACAGGCATTTAAGTGAAAATCGGCCGATACGTATATAGAAATCTTAACCGATATTGATGAAATCTTGCAGATATGTTAAGATCAGTAACAAAACAATATATGCAATATTTTGCACAGATCGACTGAAAATTGTAGTTACTACGGCCTTATAAGTGGAAATCAGACGATACATATATGTGGGAGCTATATCTAAATCTGAACCGATATTGATATGTTTAGATTAAAATTAGTAACAAAACAATCCGTATGGGTGTGGGGTATAATCAAAGAGCATTTAATGCTGGTTTACGTTTTTTCGTGACCGCGATATGTCGCTTACATCAAAATTGCACATTAACTAACATATCATGAACAAATTTTACTATTTCAACAATAAATAGATTTTTATCTAAGAAATTTTGTTACAAATTATCACTTATAACGTATTTTATACTAGGGTTGCCTTTGATTTTGAGATTTGAGAACAAAAAATAATAATAATCAAAAATCGCTTTATTGTTTTTTTTTTTTTTATTCCCCCTTTAAGATCTATAAACTTTCGTATGCGTTTGAACCAATTGTCGAAACACTTTTGCCACACTGATTGAGGTATCTCCAAAACATGCATTCTAAACGCATCAACCGCTTCTTCAGGTGTTGACAAACGTTCACTTCTCATTTTTTTACGTAAGAGAATAAAAAGAAGTCATACGGTGCCAAGTCAGGACCATACGGCGACCATGAGTGCTCAAAAATGCAGTTGTTTGAACCGATGTGTGAGAGCTCGCATTGTCGTGGTGAAGAGTTATACGTCTTCGGTGGTTGGTTGTCCTGATTACTTGGAAGACAACTGGCAAACAAATAGTTTTTGGAATAACAAATAATTTTGGACCACAAATAAGAGTTCGGTCTATATCGCAGCTATATCCAAATCTGGACCGATCTGGGCCAAATTGAAGAAGGATATTAGCAAAATCGGATAATTAGTGTGGATTTTATGGGCCTAAGAGCCTAAATCGGTGGATTCCAACTTACCCTGCTTATGGACAAAACAAGTAAAAAGGCGTTAAGTTCGGCCGGGCCGAACTTTGGATACCCACCATCTCGGGTATATATATAAATCACCTTTCATCAAAACCCGGTGAAAATTGCATACCTTATGTCACATAGCAGTTATAACGAAATATCTTCCGAACCAAATACAAATAAGTACAAGTCATTGTTCAACTGTGTATAACAAAATATTGGTCTTTTTAGTAGATACATATATGTAAAAACAAGAAAAAGCGTGCTAAATTCGGCCGGGCCGAATCTTATATACCCTCCACCATGGATCGCATTTTTCGAGTTCTTTTCCCGGCATCTCTTCTTAGGCAAAACAGGATATAAACAAGTAAAAGCGTGTTAAGTTCGGCATATCAGATAATAAAGGGTGATTTTTTTGAGGTTAGGATTTTCATGCATTAGTATTTGACAGATCATGTGGGATTTCAGACATGGTGTCAAAGAGAAAGATGCTCAGTATGCTTTGACATTTCATCATGAATAGACTTACTAACGAGCAACGCTTGCAAATCATTGAATTTTATTACCAAAATCAGTGTTCGGTTCGAAATGTGTTCATTCACCGTAACGTTGCGTCCAACAGCATCTTTGAAAAAATACGGTCCAATGATTCCACCAGCGTACAAACCACACCAAACAGTGCATTTTTCGGGATGCATGGGCAGTTCTTGAACGGCTTCTGGTTGCTCTTCACTCCAAATGCGGCAATTTTGCTTATTTACGTAGCCATTCAACCAGAAATGAGCCTCATCGCTGAACGGTGAATGAACACATTTCGAACCGAACACTGATTTTGGTAATAAAATTCAATGATTTGCAAGCGTTGCTCGTTAGTAAGTCTATTCATGATGAAATGTCAAAGCATACTGAGCATCTTTCTCTTTGACAACATGTCTGAAATCCCACGTGATCTGTCAAATACTAATGCATGAAAATCCTAACCTCAAAAAAATCACCCTTTAATTGCGACCTCTAGGGGTCAAGAAGTCAAGATCCCAGATCGGTTTATATGGCAGCTATATCGGGTTATGAACCGATTTGAACCTTATTTAACACAGTTGTTGAAAGTAAAAATAAAATACGTCATGCAAAATTTCAGCCAAATCGCATAGGAATTGCGCCCTCTAGAAGCTCAAGAAGTCAAATCCCCAGATCTGTTTATATGACAGCTATATCAGGTTATGGACCGATTTCAACCATACTTGGCACAGTTGGTGGATATCATAACAAAACACGTCGTGCAAAAATCCATTCAAATCGGATAAGAATTGCGCCCTCTAGAGGCTCAAGAAGTCAAGACCCAAGATCGGTTTATATGACAGCTATATCAGGTTATGGTCTGATTTAAACCATACTTGGCACAAATGTTGGATATCATAGCAAAACACATCGTGCAAAATTTCATGCCAATCGGATAAGAATTGCGCACTCTAGAGGCTCAAGAAGTCAAGACCCAAGATCAGTTTATATGGCAGCTATATCAGGTTATGGACCGATTTGAACCATACTTGGCACAATTATTGGATATAATAACGAAACACGTCGTGCAAAATTTCATTCCAATCGGATAAGAATTGCGCACTCTAGAGGCTCAAGAAGTCAAGACGCAAGATCGGTTTATATGGCAGCTATATCAAAACATGGACCGATATGGCCCATTTACAATACCAACCGACCTACACTAATAAGAAGTATTTGTGCAAAAGCGGCTAGCTTTACTCCTTCGGAAGTTAGCGTGCTTTCGACAGACAGACGGACGGACAGACGGACGGACATGGCTAGATCGACATAAAATTTCACGACGATCAAGAATATATATACTTTATAGGGTCTCAGACGAATATTTCGAGTAGTTACAAACAGAATGACGAAATTAGTATACCCCCCATCTTATGGTGGAGGGTATAAAAAAGATTTGCTCTGTTATTAGAGCGATATCAAGATATGGTCCGGTTTGGACCACAATTAAATTATATGTTGGAAACCTGTGTAAAATGTCAGCCAATTCGAATAAGAATTGCGCCCTTTGTGGGCTCAAGAAGTAAAATAGAGAGATCGATTTATATGGGAGCTGTATCGGGCTATAGACCGATTTAGACCTAAATAAACAGGTATGTTAATGGTCATGGGAGAATCCGTCGTACAAAGTTTCAGGCAAATCGGATAATAATTGCGACCTCTGGAGGCTCAAGAAGAATCCCAGATCGGTTTATATGGCAGCTATATCAGGTTATGAACCGACTTGTACTTTATTTGACATATTAGTTGAAAGTAACAATAACAAGTAAAAGCGTGCTAAGTTCGGCCGGGCCGAATCTTATATACCCTCCACCATGGATTAAAACGATATCAAGATATGGTCCGGTTCGGACCACAATTAAATTATATGTTGGAGACCTGTGTAAAATTTCAGCCAATTCGTATAAGAATTGCGCCCATTGGGGCTCACGAAGTAAAATAGAGAGAACGATTTATATGGGATCTGTATCGGGCTATAGACCGATTCAGACCATAATAAACACGTTTGTTGATGGTCATGAGAGAATCCGTCGTACAAAATTTCAGGCATATCGGATAATAATTGCGACCTCTAGAGGCTCAAGAAGTCAAGACCCATGATCGGTTTATATGGCAGCTATATCAGGTTATGGACCGATTTAAACCATACTAGGCATAGTTGTTGGGTATCATAACAAAACATGTCGTGCGGAATTCCATTCCATTCGGATAAGAATTGCGCCCTCTAGAGGCTCAAGAAGTCAAGACCCAAGATCAATTTATATGGCAGCTATATCAGGTTAGGGACCGATTTAAACCATACTAAGCACAGTTTTTGGATATAATAACAAAACACGTCGTGCAAAATTTCATTTCAATCGGATAAGAATTGCGCACTCTATAGGCTCAAGAAGTCAAGACCCAAGATCGGTTTATATGGCAGCTTATCAGGCTATAGAGCGATTTGAACCATACCTGGCACAGTTGTTGGATGTCATAACAAAACACGTCGTGCGAAATTTCATTCCAATCGGATAAGAATTGCGCACTCTAGAGGCTCAAGAAGTCAAGACCCAAGATCGGTTTATATGGCAGCTATATCAGGTTATGGACCGATTTGAACCATACTTATCACAGTTGTTGGATGTCATAACAAAACACGTCGTGCAAAATTTCATCCCAATCGGATAAGAATTGCGCACTCTAGAGGCTCAAGAAGTCAAGACCCAAGATCGGTTTATATGGCAGCTATATCAAAACATGGACCGATATGGCCCATTTACAATACCAACCGACCTACACTAATAAGAAGTATTTTTGCAAAATTTCAAGCGGATAGCTTTACTCCTTCGGAAGTTAGCGTGCTTTCGACAGACAGACGGACGGACGGACGGACAGACGGACGGACATGGCTAGATCGACATAAAATGTCACGACGATCAAGAATATATATACTTTATGGGGTCTCAGACGAATATTTCGAGTAGTTACAATCAGAATGACGAAATTAGTATACCCCCCATCTTATGGTGGAGGGTATAATAAACCGATCTGAACCATATACAACATAGATATCGAAAAGCCTAACACAAGTCACTGTTTCAAATTTGAGTGATATCGGATTATAAATGCTTTTTTTATGGGGCCAAGATTTTAAATCGATATATCGGTCTATATGGCAGCTATATGCAAATCATGATCGATCTAGACCAAATTGCAGAGATATATGGAGGGACTTAACTTAACTCTCTGTCCCAAATTTCGGCGACATTAGACAATAAATGCACCTTTTATGGGCCCAAAACCTTATATCGAGGGATCGATTGATCGAGGGATCGATCGCAGCTATATCCCAATCTGGACCGATGCGGGCCAAATCAACGAAGGATGTCGAAGGGCCTAACGCTTTTCATTGTTCCAAATTTCAGCAAAATCGGATAATAAATATAGCTTTTATTGGCCTAACACCCTAAATCGGCGGATCGGTCTATATGGGGCAATATCAAGATATATTCCGATGTAACCCATCTTCGAACTTAACCCACTTATGGACAAAAAAAAAAATCTGTGCAAAGTTTCAGCTCAATATCTCTATTTTTAAAGGCTGTATAATGATTTCAACAGACAGACGGGCTGACATGGCTAGATCGTCTTAGATTTTTACGCTGATCAAGAACATATATAGTTTATAGGGTCGGAAATGGATATTTCGATGTATTGCAAACGGAATGACAAAATGAATATACCCCCATCCTTCGGTGGTGGGTATAAAAATGCCTAAAGTAATTAAAGCAAGTAACCAGCTTCCATAATAAGTAGCATACACATTTTACTTTCAGCAGACTTGTGTACTCGAAACAGCAGATTTTGTTAGTTGAAATAGCAGTAAGAAATGCTTGCTAATACAGCAGCCCTATGTTTGCTGAAACAGCAGTAATTTCTGCTTTCCCATTATCAGCAGACAAAAACTGCTGTTTTAGTAAACATTTTTCCTGTTTTGAATAACAAATTTGGTTGAGTGTGCAGAAGCATCTTCAACCATGGACTTAAAGCTTGAAGGCGGCATCTTTGAATCGTGTGCCATATATAGGAAAGCCATCTAGTAATGAGATGTATTTATTTCTTTGCAAGAATACAGGCTCTGCGTCTTACATTTCCCGTACCCTTGAGTAGTTTAAATCCCGGAATTTTTAGTCCAAAAACCATTCCACGTCGCACCCATGGTTTCTGAATTAGAACCACATCACATCCCCCTGCCATCAGAAGAATTTTTAGTGCCGCTGTAGCGGCCTTACAGTGATGGAGATTTATCTGCAGAAATCGGACCATAGCTAGGATTCAAAATTTCGATCACTGTTGCATTAGCCTCGTCTTTTGAGTCCGCCAGGAGTTCATCATCACAAGATTCGTTAAATCTTCTTATTATGAGCTTCCGTACGCATTCAGGGGTAGATGAAAAAGTAGTGGAACCATTCTTCCTCAGGACACTGGACACTTGCGGTGTCAACGATTCCTCCTTAGATGCTTCACAAGCCGCTCACGCACCTTTTTGTTCAAGCACCTTTTTGAGTTCCGTACACTCAGAGAAATTTGTTAGTAAAAACAGCAAAAATGTTTGCTGTAATAGCAAAAAGTCTGCTGAAAATGGGACAGCAGTATTTTGTTGCTGAAATAGCAAACATTTTCTGCTGCTTTCAAATGGTGAAGAATTGAAAAAACCTAAAATATTTCATAATATTTTCCAATTTTTTACTATTGGATAATTTTTTAACGAATTTAAATTACAGCAAACAAAATAACTGCTACTAATATATTTATGCTTCTAAATTAAAACGTAACGCCTAAACTTGGCAAATTTTTTTATTAAGATACAGCAAACGCCTCAATTGTTGTTTGGAAGTACTAAAATTTTATATTGATTCATTCAAAATTTTTGAATTTTTAATATAATACCAGCAGACAGTGTGTGCTAATATCAGCAGACTAATTTTTCTGGGTGTACAAGAAGGAATATCTTCCTTCTTGACTAAATCTGGTGCTGAGCCTCTAAATAAGTCCATTGTTACTCGTGCTGTGTGGCATGGAAGTTAGGGTCTTGCATTTTGGCAAAAAAAAAGGATATCATCTCATGATAGCGCTCACCATTCACAGTTACGTTACGATTCGCATTATCTTTGAAGAAGTACGGTCCAATGATGCCACCAGCTCATAAACCGCACCAAACTACGACTTTTTCTGGATTCATTGGCAGCTCTGGTTATGTACCGATTTACGCTATACTAATCACAATTTTTGGAAGTTCTATCAAAACGCCTAATGCAAAATTTTAGCCAAATTGGATGAGAATTGCGCCCTCTAGCGACTCAAGAAGTCAAGATCCAAGATCAGTTTATATATTGTAGTACCTATACCACAAATGTTGGAAGTGATGCCAAAAAACCTCTTGCTAAATTACAGCCAAATCGGATAGGAATTGCGCCTTCTAAAAGCTCAAGAAGTCAGACTCAATATCGGTTTATATGGCAGTTATATCAATATATGGACCGATTTGGCTGCATTTTACTCTACAACATCATCCACTGAAACATTCTGAGTTTCCACCTTCTCTCTAGTAAGTGAGCATTGCTACGGTAGAAGCATGCCTGGTGTGTCTTGCTGATGCTGGAAATAGTTTTGAGGAGCTGTTGATTGTTGGCGTTAAATTTTTTCTTACTGCGCTTTAAAAGAAAATTAACCAACAAGACCCAAAGTTTCGCTTATACCATTGGACCTCTCACAAATTAGTGGGTAGATGGAATCAGGTAATCTTCTAGTAGCAAAACAGTCTGATGAAACCCTTGGTAAACCCAAAAAGCGATCTCTGTAAGTTTTTATTAGTTTTTATTATACCCTCCACCATAAGATGGGGGGTATACTAATTTCGTCATTCTGTTTGTAACTACTCGAAATATTCTTCTGAGACCCCATAAAGTATATATATTCTTGATCGTCGCGATATTCTACGTCGATCTAGCCATGTCCGTCCGTCTGTCCGTCCGTCCGTCTGTCTGTCGAAAGCACGCTAACTTTCGAAGGAGTAAAGCTAGCCGCTTGAAATTTTGCACAAATACCTCTTATTAGTGTAGGTCGGTTGGTATTGTAAATGGGCCATATCGGTCCATGTTTTGATATAGCTGCCATATAAACCGATCTTGGGTCTTGACTTCTTGAGCCTCTAGAGTGCGCATTTCTTATCGGATTGGCATGAAATTTTGCACGACGTGTTTCGTTGTTATATTCAACAACTGTGCCAAGTATTGTTTAAATCGGTCCATAACCTGATATAGCTGCCATATAAACCGATCTTGGGTCTTGACTTCCTGAGCCTCTAGCGTGCCCAATTCTTATCCGATCAGAATGAAATTTTGCACGACGTGTTTCGTTATAATATCCAACAACTGTGCTAAGTGTGGTTCAAATCGGTCCATAACCTGATATAGCTGCCATATAAACCGATCTTGGGTCTTGACTTCTTGAGCCTCTAGAGGGCGCAATTCTTATCCGATTTGAATGAGTTTTTGCACGAAGTATTTTGTCGTGATATCCAACAACTGTGCCAAGTATGGTTTAAATCGGTCCATAACCTGATATAGCTGTCATATAAACAGATCTGGGGATTTGACTTCTTGAGCTTCTAGAGGGCGCAATTCCTATCCGATTTGGCTGAAATTTTGCATTAAGTATTTTATTTTTACTTTCAACAACTGTCTCAAATAAGGTTCAAATCGGTTCATAACCTGATATAGCTGCCATATAAACCGATCTGGGATCTTGACTTCTTGACCCCTAGAGATCGCAATTATTATCCGATATGCCTGAACTTTTGTACGACGGATCCTCTCATGACCATCAACAAACGTGTTTATTATGTTCTGAATCGGTCTATAGCCCGATACAGATCCCATATAAATCGTTCTCTCTATTTTACTTCGTGAGCCGCAATGGGCGCAATTCTTATACGAATTGGCTGAAATTGTACACAGGTCTCCAACATATAATTTAATTGTGGTCCGAACCGGACCATATCTTGATATCGCTCTAATAGCAGAGCAACTCTTTTCATATATCCTTTTTAGCCTAAGAAGAGATGCCGGGAAAAGAACTCGACAAATGCGATCCATGGTGGAGGGTATATAAGATTCGGCCCGGCCGAACTTAGCACGCTTTTACTTGTTTTTTCTCTAAAAAGGAACAAAGCTGGACGTAATTCCAATAAAAGAAAGAAGCTCGAAACAAACAAAATTTTCAAACACCAAATTTTTGTTTCCTTTTTATACCCTCCACCATAAGATGGGGGGTATACTAATTTCGTCATTCTGTTTGTAACTACTCGAAATATTCGTCTGAGACCCCATGAAGTATATATATTCTTGATCGTCGTGAAATTTTATGTCGATCTAGCCATGTCCGTCCGTCTGTCCGTCCGTCCGTCCGTCCGTCCGTCCGTCCGTCCGTCCGTCCGTCCGTCCGTCCGTCCGTCTGTCTGTCGAAAGCACGCTAACTTCCGAAGGAGTAAAGCTAGCCGCTTGAAATTTTGCAAAAATGCTTCTTATTAGTGTAGGTCGGTTGGTATTGTAAATGGGCCATATCGGTCCATGTTTTGATATAGCTGCCATATAAACCGATCTTGGGTCTTGACTTCTTGAGCCTGTAGAGTGCGCAATTCTTATCCGATTGGAATGAAATTTTGCATGACGTGTTCTGCTATGATATCCAACAATTATGCCAAGTATGGTTCAAATCGGTTCATAACCTGATATAGCTGCCATATAAACCGATCTTGGGTCTTGACTTCTTGAGCCTCTAGCGTGCGCAATTCTTATCCGATCAGAATGAAATTTGGCACGACGTGTTCTGCTATGATATCCAACAACTATGCCAAGTATGGTTCAAATCGGTCCATAACCTGATATAGCTGCCATATAAACCGATCTTGGGTCTTGACTTCTTGAGCCTCTAGAGGGCGCAATTCTTGTCCGATTTGAATGAATTTCGGCACGACGTGTTTTGTTATGATATCCAACAACTGTGCCAAGTATGGTTCAAATCGGTCCATAACCTGATATAGCTGCCATATAAACCGATCTTGGGTCTTGACTTCTTGAGCCTCTAGAGTGCGCAATTCTTATCCCATCAGAATGAAATTTTGCACGACGTGTTTTCTTATTATATCCAACAACAGTGCCAAGTATGGTTCAAATCGGTTCATAACCAAATATAGCTACCATATAAACCGATCTTGGGTCTAGACTTCTTGACCCTCTAGAGTGCGCAATTCTTATCCGAATGAAATGAAATTTCGCACGACGTGTTTTGTTATGATACCCAACAACTGTGCCAAGTATGGTTCAAATCGGTCCATAACCTGATATAGCTACCATATAAACCGATCTGTGGTCTTGACTTCTTGAGCCTCTAGAGTGCGCAATTCCTATCCGATTGGAATGAAATCTTGCACGATGTGTTTTGCTACGATATCCAACAACTGTGCCAAGTGTGGTTCAAATCGGTTCATAACCTGATATACCTGCCATATACACCGATCTTGGGTCTTGACTTCTTGAGCCTCTAGAGTGCGCAATTCTTATCCGATTGGAATGAAATTTTGCACTACGTATTTTGTTATGATATCCAACAACTGTGCCAAGTATGATTCAAATCGATAAATAACCTGATATAGCTGACATATAAACCGTTCTGGGATCTTGTCTTCTTGAGCCTTTAGAGGTCGCAATTATTATCCGATTTGTCTGAAATTATGAATTACGGATCTTCTCATGACCATCAACATACGTGTTTATTATGATCTGAATCGGTCTATAGCCCGATACAGCTCCCATATAAATCGATCTCTCTATTTTACTTCTTGAGCCCCCAAAGGGCGCAATTCTTATTCGAATTGGCTGACATATTACACAGGTCTCCAACATATAATAATATAATAATAGCAGAGCAAATATTTTCTTATATCCTTTTTTGCCTAAGAAGAGATGCCGGGAGAAGAACTCGGCAAATGCGATCCATGGTGGAGGGTATATAAGATTCGGCCCGGCCGAACTTAGCACGCTTTTACTTGTCTTTTTTTAAATACTGTACCAATCTCCACCCATTTCAGTTACTACCACCAATTTCCAGACGCAGTTTCATTTTAATTCTACATCTTGCATCGATATCAAGCACTTCACTCAGCTTATCTAAATTGCAAGCCTACAATGCAGCATGCCATAATCTGCATTAATTTTAAGATGGGTCATCATCGATAAGGGTGAAGTTTGGCACAACCATGTAATGATGTAGGACATGAAGTCCTAATAAAAAGTAATCGTATACTATTTGTATTGGATTTTAATTTGGTTCATGCCTTGCTGATGGGTTTATGTCTGTTTTGTAAATATTGATACAAATTTCAATTGATTTCAGTTTTATTTTAAAAGGCTTGATTTCCTCTGAGTAATATTTACAAGAAAATTGTCCTTCGTTAGGATTTCACGAAAATATTTCGCTATATTTGGAAATATCTACAATATCCCCTTTGTCGAAAAATGGGCACATGCATCGAACATTTCGTTTAAGAAACTTCGAATATTTGTTGATTTTCCTAATTTAATACGGATACGGGCTATTGGATTATAGCAAAGTCTTTTTGGTTATCAATGGGCATTTGGACAAATATAGAAACACATATGTATAAATATTGTAGACCTCTCTAAACACTATAGGCCTTTATATAAACTGAATTTAAATATTTGCGAAATTTTACCTTTCGGAAAAGAAATATTAAGACAGTTTCTTTAACTTGCTTAAATTAGCTATGACAAAACATTTGTTCCACTAGCCGAACGTAGAATAGCGTTCCAGGCTCTGACACCAAGTTTTGCGGTGTCTCCCACCACTTGATCTTTCCATCGGTCTTTTGGTCTTCCCGGTTTGCGTGTACCACCGAGTTTGCCTTCAGAAGACTTCTTTGCTGGAGCTTCTTCATCCATTCTGACAACATGACCTAGCCAACGCAGTCGTTTATTTGAATGCGTCTAACTATGCTATCGTCGTCATACAGTTCGTGGTTCATACGTCACATATATTCTCCATTATCGCACACTGGTCCATATATTTTACGAAGAATCTTTCTCTCTAATACTCCAAGCACTGCCTCATCTTTTTTCACAAGTACCCATGCTTCAGAACCATATAACAACACGGGTAGTATCAGTGTCTTGTATTGTGTAATCTTCGTCTGTCGAGAGATGGCCTTGTTTCTAAACTGCTTACTTAGGCCAAAGTAGCATCTGTATGCCAGTATTATTCTTCGCTTTATCTCAAAACTGGTGTCATTCGTTACGGTTATGGCGGTGCCGAGGTAGATAAAGTTACTGACTATCTCAAAGTTGTGGTTCCTAACTTTCTCCATTTTCTTTATCTGCTGGGTTGTACAAGCGTTTTGGGAGTTGAAACCATCCATTTCGTCTTATCTCCATTTACTGCCAGACCCATTTTCACTGACTCTCTTTCGATTCTTTCAAAGGCAGCAGTTACTACTTCCGATGACCGACCTATGATGTCGATGTCGTCGACATAGGCGAGTATCATGTGTGCAATATCTATTCACATCTGCATCTCGTATAATCTTCTCCAACAGGATATTAAAGAGATCACACGATAGGCTGTCTTCTTGTCTGAAACCTGGTTTGGTATTGAATGGTTCGGAGAGATTCTTTCCTATTCTTACTGAGGAACGCGTACCAGCAGTTCTCATTCTGCAGAGTCTTATTAATTTTGCTGGGATACTAAGCTCAGACATGGCATGAAATACCTTTGAGCATAAAGTTGTATCGAAGGCGGCATTGTAGGCAACAAAGAGATGGTAGGTGTTGGTCCAGGGTGGATTTACCATACCTAAAGTCATATTGATTGGGCCCAATTATCTCATTGACTTTAGGTTTTAATCTTTCACACAGTACGCTCGAGAGTATCTTGTATGCGATGGGGAGGAGACTTATTTCTCCGTCTTGTCTTCTCTCTTGTGTACGGGACATAGTATGCTGAGGTTGCAATCATCGGGTATGCGTTCTTCTAGCCAGATTGCGCAGATAAGCTGATGCATACGCCTTATCAGCGTGTCGCCTCCGGTCTTAAATAGTTTAGCGGGTAACCCGTTGGCTCCTGCTGCCTTGTTGTTTGACCCTTTAGTCGGGTCACTGCTACCTGGACCTCATTCTGACTAGGAGATAAACATTCTATACCATCATCATTGATTGGTTCTTCGGTATCCTCTTCGCCGCAATCGTCGGACGCTAGCAGTTGGGTAAAATCTTCTTTCCATATTCTCAGCATGTTATCTGTGTCAGTTACCAGTATTCCTTCTTTGTCTCTGCAGGAGGATGTGCCTGCACCAAAGCCATCGGTTTGATGTTTAATTCTTTAGTAGAATTTCCGGAAGTTTGGTCAGTCGAGTTGAGTATGCCGGGGCATTGGCACAAATAAGGCTGATGTTGAAGAATTTGGCTTTTATGCGGGTTGTGGCTAGCCTCTCTTCCACCGGAGTAAAGCTGGAGACAAGGTGTTTCATTCTCCGACTAACCATAAATCTGAAGCCAAATTCATGTCTCGTGTTATGGCAGCTATAGTTTGATGTTGTCACCGTTTGATGTTGTAGTGACGCCATTCCCAATCCATCGCACTTGCTGTAAGACGGTAATATCTGCCTTGTTCTTCTCTAATACATCCGCCAGCGCGTATACTGCACCTTCTCCATAAAGAGTGCGGACATTCCAGGTGCAGATTCGCAAATCATGGTCCTTTTTTCGTTTGCGTGAGTCGTTAACGTTGGGGGGCCCGTTTCTACTATTCCTTTGTTTCTTATAGAAGTTCTCATAGATTTCCGGGGGCGGGTTACTGGTCCAGCGCCCCAACCGCATGGGTTTTGTGGGATTGCACACGTATCCCTCGTTGTGGCGAGCCGCTTGCTCCAAGATCCCATGCTCGCCTCCAGCCGCCCCTATCCTGGGAACAGACGCTGATGTTGGCCATTGGTTATTTGAAGGCGCCAATAACTCGCCTTGTCATCTCGAGTATCATTGGCATTCAGTATTTAATTAAGAGCCAGTGCCACCTGACTCCTCACTGAGACACTCCTCTCGAAAATCGCTGACTGCCCGCGGCCGCATTTGCAGCTACTCCGCATAAAAACGAAGCTTTCCACCATCCGCAACCTGTGGACGCGCCCGGTAGCTTTCAGCTAAACTTTCCGTGATAACGAAGGGAGCTCAAAGTTCCAGCCTGTGTGGAGCTCATAGTTATCCCGTTTCGGCCGTTATCAACAAGTAAAAGCGTCGGGTACTCACCACCATCGCTTCCGCTTAAATTGTCACTTATTAACTGAGTTTGCATTTGAATTATTGTGGTCTCAAGAAGTCATATTGGGATATTGGTACTTATGGCGCCTATATCACCATATTGACCGATTCGGATAAAACTTGCCACAAATGTTGTAAGTCATAAGATATTTCAGCCAAAGTTCTACCTAATTGGCTGAAATATCTAATATCAGCCAAAGTAGGTGAAAATTTAGGCTTCTAAGGGCTGAAGAAGCCATCTTCCGGGGATCAGTTTATATGGGGGCTATCTGTTTATAGACCGATTCGGATCATACTTGGCATTAATGTTGGAAGTCATAACTGAGTTCTATGTTCCAAATTTCTAAGGGCTCAAGAAGTCAATTCTGGGGATCAGTTTATATACTTGGCATGGATATGGAAAATCTTAACATAATAAGTCTTTGTTCCATTTTTAAGCCCAATCTGATGAAAATTGAGGCTTCTAGGGGCTCAGGAATTCATCGGTTTATATGGGAGCTACATCTTATGGCGATATGGCCCATTTGCAATCCCCAACGACCCACATACAAAGGAAGTATCTGTACAAAATTTCAAGCGGCTAGCTTTACGCGTTCGACCGCTATCATAATTTCGTTTTATTTTATATCCATCTCGAATCTTGAACACCCAACTAAAATCTAGTTTATAGCCCATCATTAGCGAAAGTTACGATAAACGCCTACTCGTTATCCTTAAATGTAGTTCATCTTTTGGTGGAGTTCAAGAGCGTATCACTTACACACACGTCCATAAAACTTTGAGATGGTCTTTTAGAAGATACACTGACTTTAGCTAGTGTAGTGGCAATCAACCAAAAAATAAGACACATGCACCCTTGAGCATGGCCTTAATAGGTATGAGCATATGGACATTTCATAAAGTGAATGTGTGAATGTGAATTCCAAACCTGCCCTCCCACACACAGCTTTACTTTTTCTGATGACCATGAGCCGCATGTATTTTTGTGAGCCTTGTAGGGAGAGACTCCAAATGATGAGTTGTATATATATTAATAAAACAAAATAATAAAGAAAATACACGAGAGTGAAGCATACTAACAAAAATCTCAATTATCGTTTTATCACTTTCCACCTTTTTAACTTTTCGAGAGCAATCAAGGCAAAGTTTTATTTTGCTGACATTCTTGGTGCTACTTAGCTATTGTATGTTATACTTTCCCTTATTTTTAACAAAGTATAGAAAAATGAAAGTAGGAGGTTGCGATGAACGCAGAAATTGTTGGCATTAGGTCAAAATAATTAAATTAACAATATATGGAAATTAAAATAAATTAATGTTAAAAAAAACAGACTATTATAAACTATATTAAAAAAATAAAATAAATTAAACTAAATTAAACTAAATTAAATTAAATTAAATTAAATTAAATTAATTAAATTAAATTAAATTAAATTAAATTAAATTAAATTAAATTAAATTAAACTAAATTAAATTAAATTAAATTAAATTAAATTAAATTAAATAAAATTAAATTAAATTAAATTAAATTAAATTAAATTAAATTAAATTAAATTAAATTAAATTAAATTAAATTAAATTAAATTAAATTAAATTAAATTAAATTAAATTAAATTAAATTAAATTAAATTAAATTAAATTAAATTAAATTAAATTAAATTAAATTAAATTAAATTAAATTAAATTAAATTAAATTAAATTAAATTAAATTAAATTAAATTAAATTAAATTAAATTAAATTAAATTAAATTAAATTAAATTAAATTAAATTAAATTAAATTAAATTAAATTAAATTAAATTAAATTAAATTAAATTAAATTAAATTAAATTAAATTAAATTAAATTAAATTAAATTAAATTAAATTAAATTAAATTAAATTAAATTAAATTAAATTAAATTAAATTAAATTAAATTAAATTAAATTAAATTAAATTAAATTAAATTAAATTAAATTAAATTAAATTAAATTAAATTAAATTAAATTAAATTAAATTAAATTAAATTAAATTAAATTAAATTAAATTAAATTAAATTAAATTAAATTAAATTAAATTAAATTAAATTAAATTAAATTAAATTAAATTAAATTAAATTAAATTAAATTAAATTAAATTAAATTAAATTAAATTAAATTAAATTAAATTAAATTAAATTAAATTAAATTAAATTAAATTAAATTAAATTAAATTAAATTAAATTAAATTAAATTAAATTAAATTAAATTAAATTAAATTAAATTAAATTAAATTAAATTAAATTAAATTAAATTAAATTAAATTAAATTAAATTAAATTAAATTAAATTAAATTAAATTAAATTAAATTAAATTAAATTAAATTAAATTAAATTAAATTAAATTAAATTAAATTAAATTAAATTAAATTAAATTAAATTAAATTAAATTAAATTAAATTAAATTAAATTAAATTAAATTAAATTAAATTAAATTAAATTAAATTAAATTAAATTAAATTAAATTAAATTAAATTAAATTAAATTAAATTAAATTAAATTAAATTAAATTAAATTAAATTAAATTAAATTAAATTAAATTAAATTAAATTAAATTAAATTAAATTAAATTAAATTAAATTAAATTAAATTAAATTAAATTAAATTAAATTAAATTAAATTAAATTAAATTAAATTAAATTAAATTAAATTAAATTAAATTAAATTAAATTAAATTAAATTAAATTAAATTAAATTAAATTAAATTAAATTAAATTAAATTAAATTAAATTAAATTAAATTAAATTAAATTAAATTAAATTAAATTAAATTAAATTAAATTAAATTAAATTAAATTAAATTAAATTAAATTAAATTAAATTAAATTAAATTAAATTAAATTAAATTAAATTAAATTAAATTAAATTAAATTAAATTAAATTAAATTAAATTAAATTAAATTAAATTAAATTAAATTAAATTAAATTAAATTAAATTAAATTAAATTAAATTAAATTAAATTAAATTAAATTAAATTAAATTAAATTAAATTAAATTAAATTAAATTAAATTAAATTAAATTAAATTAAATTAAATTAAATTAAATTAAATTAAATTAAATTAAATTAAATTAAATTAAATTAAATTAAATTAAATTAAATTAAATTAAATTAAATTAAATTAAATTAAATTAAATTAAATTAAATTAAATTAAATTAAATTAAATTAAATTAAATTAAATTAAATTAAATTAAATTAAATTAAATTAAATTAAATTAAATTAAATTAAATTAAATTAAATTAAATTAAATTAAATTAAATTAAATTAAATTAAATTAAATTAAATTAAATTAAATTAAATTAAATTAAATTAAATTAAATTAAATTAAAAAAAAGGATTCAAATTGGCTATTAGCGGTATAACTTTTCTGTTTTGATTTTCCCACATTATTATTCCTTCTTCGTACTATGTTACGTTGAGTGGTACCTAGAAACGTGAGCCCCTTAGTAATTATCCTTTTTTGCACACATTGCATTCTTTTGGTGACCGTCGTTAAGTACCGTATCATTATTGCGATGTAACTTTTTCGTCATTTTTACTGACTCACACGCATTAGAAATTCTTAAGTCTCAATCACACATACATGTATCAACGGACAAAGCTTGAGAGAATATTAATATGGCTAACAAAAAAGCCCATGTTTTGAGACATGTTACTATTTTTGTTGGCGAAATGAGTCGTGTTATTATTTGTTGGCGAAATTTCTATCGAAACATTTAGATGAGAATTAGCATTTTTATGAGAATGAAAAATTTTGTAAAAAGATAAATTACGAAAATTATAGAATCAAACATGTGTAAAATTGTCTAGAAATCAGAATTTTGAAACGTTGTTTTTGTGCAAAAAAGAGGGTTTTAATGAATGTGAAAATTTTGATGAAATCTTTCAAAACATAAACTTCGAAAAAATGTTTAGAAAATTTTCAGTTCTTTTTTTATTTTTTACCCATGTTATTCCCTTAGTAGATCACATCACGTATAAATATTTTACCTTATTTATTTTTATTGCAGTATTTGCTCACTCAACGTTCCTGTTGATGCTGATGACGATGGTGATACTGAAGCTGATGCTGATCATCATCTTCATCATTATCATCGTCATCAGAATCATTTGAAGCCATTTTTATGGTCATACACCACTTAAAGTCATGAATCTCTGCTATGTCCCCGTACTAGCGTATATAGAAAGTTATGCTTGCGTAGCATATATCCTTGCTTAGCATGAGTTTGTGTGTGTGTGTTGAAGCTAGGGTGAGTTGTATGAATTTAAATGGTCGTCTGTGTTAGCCTTCTGCGCTTGCTGTGATTGCTATTTCCTTTTCCTGACTTTTTCCAGTGCCTAAAAGATTTTATTGTCCCTCTGTTTGCAAAAGTTAAAATAAAATATATGGGCTTATTATAGGTGATATATGTTAATGTGAACAACGTTTATACCACTTCCAACTCTTTATGGGATGCCTTCGCTTAATTGTAGCCATTGCGTGGTGCACCTTGATCTATGGCTTGCTGCGTTAGCGAACAGGTGTTACCAAGATTTATTTTTAAATGCTTGGTGTTGTCATGAAGTTTTTAAAAAGGTAAATTGGTCGGTAAAAGTAACCCAGGATATCAATTGGTACTTTGGTTTCTATAATTTATGAATTTAATAACAAGACGGAAAAGGGCTAAGTTGTGCTCGAGCGAAATTTGGAAACCCGCCACATTTTTGGAAATCAAATCAAATCAGGTTATAGACCGATTTGAACCATACTTGGCACAGTTGTTGAATATCATAACAAAACACCTCGTGCAAAATTCCATTCAAATCGGATAAGAATTACGCGCTCTACAGGCTCAAGAAATCAAGACCCAAGATCGGTTTATATGGCAGCTATATCAGGTTATGGACCGATTTGAACCATACTTGACACAGTTGTTGGATATCATAACAAAACACGTCGTGCGAAATTTCATTCCAGAGAACTGCGCACTCTAGAGGCTCCAGAATAGATATCAATAAGATATGGCCCATTTACAATACCTACCGACCTACACTAATAAGAAGTATTTGTGCAAAATTTCAAGCGGCTAGCTTTACTCCTTCAGAAGTTAGCGTGCTTTCGACAGACAGACGGACGGACGTACATGGCTAGATCGACATAAAAAGTCGCGCCACCATCTTATGGTGGAGGGTATAAAAATAGAGATATTGAGTTGATTTCGACACTTCCAATGGACTTGTGCCAAGTGAAAGAAAGTCAGTAGAGTTCTTGTCTGTGAGGACATACCTCCAAGGCATTGATGATGTTAGCGTTTGTATACGGGATATTCGATTCGAAACAAAAACGTGATAGTTTGAGGAGTCTTCCTTTATCAACGACAAGACAATTCTTGAGTCTGCCCAACAATAGTAGTCACCAACGAAAATGTTCAATTTTGAAATTGGTTGTATAAGTTCTGCTGACAAAGATGCCGCGGCAAGCTCTAATTTTAGTCAATGCCCTTGTGGGGGATACCTTTGATTTTGAACAAAGTAGATTTGAATCAATTGTTCCATTGAATATTGTACGAATATAGATACACGCCCCATAAGCCACACGACTGGCATCGCAAAACGCATGAACTTCTACTTTGCATTTTGGCCTTAAGACGCTCCTAGGAAACATGCAGCTGTATATACGCCGCAACTCTTCGATAATTTGACACCATTCTAAATTCATACTCTCTGGGATAGACTCGTCCCAGTCTATCTTCTCCTCCCAAAGCGCTTGCATGAAAATTTTCGTTTTTACAACTACTGGGCCTATCAGTCTAAGGGGATCATAGATTCGTGCAATTGTAGACATGACGGTTCTCTTGGTATTTCGCTTTTGATAAAATGGAACATGAGCAAGTAGAAATGTTTCATTGTTTGGACTCCAAACCAAACCGAGAGTTTTTGTTACGTTGCTGCAGTCGTCGAAAGTCAAAAGCTTTTTCTTGTTGGACTCAGGAATGTTTTCCAAAGCTCGTGGCTCATTCGAACACCATTTCCTTAAAGCAGAATTGCCTTTCTGGAAAAGACTTGTCATTTGCTCCCTTATTACGTTAACCTCTTCTATGGTATTGCCTCCTGAAATCAGGTCAACGACGTAAAAATCTCGAAATACAATCATAGATCCCGATGGAAAATTACTACGCTCATCGGACGCAAGCTACTGCATGGCTCTAATTGCAAGAAAAGAAGTGGACTTTGTGCCATAAGTGACTGTATCTAATTTATATATATTAATAGGGTCCTCAGGATTCTCTCTCTATAAAATACACTGCAAATTATTGTCCGGGTACCCCATCTTCACACACTGATACATTTTACAAATACCTCCGGTGAGGGCAATATAAAATGAGCGAAATCGAATTCAAATATCACACAATAGAGGCTGAATATTGGGATCACACATGAGAATTTCATTCAGGGATAAACCTGAGGTCGTTGCAGATGACCCATCAAAAAGTACTCGCAATTTAGTACTCGTGCTCTCTTCCTTTAAAACACCATGGAGCGTTAAAAAAAATGTGGTGACATCAGCAGGAATAGATGATACCAATGGCATATGATTAAGATCACAATATTCCTTTATGAATGCCGAGTATTGGCTTTTCAAATCAAGATTCTGTCGAAATCGCTCTTATAAGTTTTAGAACCTTTGAAACGCTTGTGTATACGAATTTCCAATCGATTTCGGATTCAGTTTCCCCAATGCCGGAAACTAATGTTGTAGAAGATTCTGTTGTAGTCGGTGCATGCAGCATTTAGTTATAAAATTGGCCTGCGATGCCGAATCGAGAATCACCCTACATGGCATAAGAGAACCTGCTCTATTCTGGACAAAAATAATAGCGGTGGCTAAAGGGAGTTATGCAGTTTATCATTGGACATGTATGAAGATGAAGCAACTAATATGACCTGAAGCAGACGTGACATTTGCATTAGGATTAGGAGCTCTAAAATTTGATGTTGAGGGAATGTTATCAGACAAAGTCGGGTCAGCAGAAAATGTACCATTTCTTTCCATGTGAAGGTGCTTATAAGAGCAATGACGACAACTACTAGATTTGCATGATTTCACACCATGGCCATTTCGTAGGCAATTAATGCATAAATTAAACTTCTTCGCAATATTAAATCTTTGAGTTGGATTTTGCGATAAAAACTTTGGTCAATTATAAATGTTGTGGTCATCACACGCGCAATTGTTACATACTTTCCAATTTTCGTTAGTAACTACGAAATTTCGTTTATGATTGTTAGTAAAATTTGTTTTATTTCCCACCTGTTTGCTTGGTATTTTCGTTACCAAAGTTGTTTCCTCATTTTCCATTGTCTGACACCTTCGTTGCAGAAATTTCGCCATTTTGTGCCATTTAGGTATTTCATTTATAGGTGCTGACTCTTCCCACTTACTTCTTTTGTAGCTGTGTCAGGCTATCTGCTTCCTTGAGCTCATCGTCAATAGCACACGCAGATGAGATTTAATTGAGTCACTTAGATGCTTAAGTTTTGCCACTGATCCTGCTTCTATGCTATGCAGTCCAAACATGTCTCGAATATGAGCTTTATCATAATTTTCATCTAGAATTTCCAAAAAACGAATCGTATCCAATGCACATCCAGCGAGACAGGAACGCAGGTGCTGAAATTTTTCTATTTTTGACAAGTCTTGATCTTTACCAACCACAGTCCGGAACATTGAGTAGAAATCTGGCCAATCCGTGTAATCACCAGAAAATTTCGGAATTTGCAGCGCTGGTAACCTAGGTTTTTGCGAGGCCAATAAA
This sequence comes from Stomoxys calcitrans, assembly GCF_963082655.1. Taxonomy (NCBI): domain Eukaryota; kingdom Metazoa; phylum Arthropoda; class Insecta; order Diptera; family Muscidae; genus Stomoxys; species Stomoxys calcitrans. Next base: position 47,725,750 of record NC_081552.1, read on the forward strand.
AACGATGCATGGGTTTCATTTAATGTTGAATTTCTATCTGATTTCTATCTTTCGCCATGCTCTCTAATCTTAAAAGCCATAGTTTTTCTGGTCACAATAGATTTTGCCGAAATGTACAATGCTTCAAATTCCATAGGCATGGTATTTTCAATTGCACTGGAGTCTTCTTCTTCAAGTAAACTATAGAGCTTTTCGAAATTTCTATTAATTTTTGTTAACTGCTCCACTTTGTCCCAAACAACATTTTCCTAAAATTTTTTCTATAGACAAATTTCAGTAAATATTTTTAAAGACAAAATTTTAAACCCATTACACCTGACCATCGATTCCGTTGTCCGATTTTGATGAAATTTTATCTCTATGTATAAAAGAGACGCGGGATTGACTGATTGACTGACTGATCAAGCCCAAACGGCTTAAGCTAGACTCATGAAATGTGGGGCTTAGGACGGACGTAGGCGCGTACGTTTAGGTTCTAAAAAGTACGAAATGGTGACGGATGGGTCTAGAATTATGGTTTTAGGCTCAAATTAAAGAGATGTCGACAAAATAGGATTTGGTGACAAAAAATTTCCCAAAATAGTACCGGAAGTGCGAAGAAGGGTATGTTTAGTTCCGCAATTAGTACTTTTTGGTACCTTGTTTGTTAATTGAGTAAGAGCTTTGAATTTCGGAATTCAGGTACACTATGGCAAACTGAATTGGGATGCCAAAAGAGTTTTTGGACATTTAGAAACAAAACAAGTACCGAATGATTGTTGTTGCGAAATAAAGGGGGTAGATAGAAAAAATATGAACAAGTAAAAGCGTACTAAGTTCGACCGGGCCGAATCTTATATACCCTCCACCATGGATCGCATTTGTCGAGTTCTTTTCCCGGCATCTCTTCTTAGGCAAAAAAGGATAAAGAAAAGATTTGCTCTGCTATTAGAGCGATATCAAGATATGTTTTGGACTACAATTAAATTATATGTTGGAGACCTGTGTAAAATGTCAGCCAATTCGAATAAGAATTGCGTCCTTTGGGGGCTCAAGAAGTAAAATAGAGAGACGGATTTATATGGGAGCTGTATCGGGCAATAGATCGATTTAGACCATAATAAACACGTATGTTGATGGTAATGAGAGGATCCGTCGTACAAAATTTCAGGCATATCGGATAATAATTGCGACCTCTAGGGGTCAAGAAGTCAAGATCCCAGATCGGTTTATATGGCAGCTATATCAGGTTATGAACCGATTTGAACATTATTTGACACAGTTGTTGAAAGTAAAAATAAAATAAGTCATGCAAAATTTCAGCCAAATCGGATAGGAATTGCGCCCTCTAGAAGCTCAAGAATTCAAATCCCCAGATCTGTTTATATGACAGCTATATCAGGTTATGAACCGATTTCAACCATAGTTGGCACAGTTATTGGATATCATAACGAAATACTTCGTGCCAAAATTCATTCAAATCGGATAAGAATTGTGCCATCTAGAGGCTCAAGAAGTCAAGACCCAAGATCGGTTTATATGGCAGCTATATCAGGTTATGAACCGATTTGAACCATATTTGGCACAGTTGTTGGGTATCATAACAAAACACGTCGTGCGGAATTCCATTCCAATCGAATAAGAATTGCGCACTCTAGAGGCTCAAGAAGCCAAGACCCAAGATCAATTTATATGGCAGCTATATCAGGTTATGGACCGATTTAAACCATACTTGGCACAGTTGTTGGATATCAAAAACACGTCGTGCAAAATTTCATTCTGGTCGGATAAGAATTGCGCCTTCTAGAGGCTCAAGAAGTCAAGACCCAAGATCGGTTTATATGGCAGCTATATCAGATTATGGACCGATTTGAATCATACTTGGCACAGTTGTTGGATATAATAACAAAACACGTCGTGCAAAATTTCATTCCAATCGGATAAGAATTGCGTACTCTAGAGGCTCAAGAATTCAAGACCCAAGATCGGTTTATATGGCAGCTATATCAAAACATTGACCGATATGGCCCATTTACAATACCAACCGACCTACACTAATAAGAAGTATTTGTGCAAAATTTCAAGCGGCTAGCTTTACTCCTTCGGAAGTTAGCGTGCTTTCGACAGACGGACGGACGGACGGACAGACGGACGGACATGGCTAGATCGACATAAAATGTCACGACGATCAAGAATATATATACTTTATGGGGTCTCAGACGAATATTTCCAGTAGTTACAAACAGAATGACGAAATTAGTATACCCCCCATCTTATGGTGGAGGGTATAAAAATATGAAAAATAGTGATGGAAACGGAAGAAACTTACGTTTAGTACCATATTTGGTACCATTTCAAACTTTCTTTACAGATTGAACTAGAGTCCTGGAATTTAACATATAGATGCTACTAAGATATATATGTTGGCTGACTAAGTTATTTTTAACAAGTCATACATTTTGGTACCAAAAGTACGAAATAACTTATTTACTTTTACGGTGTATAAAGAAGGGTAAAACAAGTAAAAGCGTGCTAAGTTCGGCCTGGCCGAATCTTATATACCCTCCACCATGGATCGCATATGTCGAGTTCTTTTCCCGGCATCTCTTCTTAGGCAAAAAGAGGATATAAGAAAAGATTTGCTCTGCTATTAGAGCGATATCAAGATATGGTCCGGTTTGGACCACAATTAAATTATATGTTGGAGACCTGTGTAAAATGTCAGCCAATTCGAATAAGAATTGCGCCCTTTGTGGGCTCAAGAAGTTAAATAGAGAGATCGATTTATATGGGAGCTATATCAGGCTATAAACCGATTCAGACCATAATAAACACGTATGTTAATGGTCATGAGAGAATCCGTCGTACAAAATTTCAGGCAAATCGGATAATAATAGCGACCTCTAGAGGCTCAAGAAGTCAAGATCCCAGATCGGTTTATATGGCAGCTATATCAGGTTATGAACCGATTTGAACCATATTTGGCACAGTTGTTGGATGTCATAACAAAACACGTCGTGCAAAATTTCATTCCAATCGGATAAGAATTGCGCACTCTAGAGGCTCAAGAAGTCAAGACCCAAGATCGGTTTATATGGCAGCTATATCAAAACATGGACCGATTTGAACCATACTTGGCACAGTTGATGGATGTCATAACAAAACACATCGTGCAAAATTTCATTCCAATCGGATAAGAATTGCGCACTCTAGACGCTCAAGAAGTCAAGACCCAAGATCGGTTTATATGGCAGCTGTATCAGGTTATGGACCGATTTGAACCATACTTGGCACAGTTATTGGATATCATAACAAAACACGTCGTGCGAAATTTCATTCCAATCGGATAAGAATTGCGCACTCTAGAGGCTCAAGAAGTCAAGACCCAAGATCGGTTTATATGGCAGCTATATCAGGTTATGGACCGATTTGAACCATACTTGGCACAGTTGTTGGATGTCATAACAAAACACGTCGTGCAAAATTTCATCCCAATCGGATAAGAATTGCGCACTCTAGAGGCTCAAGAAGTCAAGACCCAAGATCGGTTTATATGGCAGCTATATCAAAACATGGACCGATATGGCCCATTTACAATACCAACCGACCTACACTAATAAGAAGTATTTGTGCAAAATTTCAAGCGGCTAGCTTTACTCCTTCGGAAGTTAGCGTGCTTTCGACAGACAGACGGACGGACGGACGGACGGACGGACGGACGGACGGACGGACGGACAGACGGACGGACATGGCTAGATCGACATAAAATTTCACGACGATCAAGAATATATATACTTTATGGGGTCTCAGACGAATATTTCGAGTAGTTACAAACAGAATGACGAAATTAGTATACCCCCATCTTATGGTGGAGGGTATAATAAAAAATTTGCTAAAAATGATCGATGTCTTGACAAATATACGATAAGTTGTACCAAATATGAAATGTTGAAATCGTACCAGATGTGGAATAACAAGTACTTAAGTGCTGTAATTGGTACTATTTAGTACTTTCTTTATAGATTGAGCTACAGATCGGAAATTTGGGATACAGGCACAAGTATGTACCGGACGACTAGAAGGTTTTGCTGATATTCGCACATTTTGGTACTAAACCGTACAATATGGCGCCTTCTTTGCGGATTGAGCTTTAGCTTTGAATCTTGGCACTTTGTACCGAGCGACTAGGAGATTTTTAGACATTCGATCATTTTGGTACTAAAATGTACAAAGCGGTACTTTATTTACAGACTGAGCTACATCTGTGACATTAGACACACAGGTACATCTTTACAGGATGTAACGGATGGCTAGAAGATTGTTTTGAAATTTGAACAATTAGGTACTAAAACGTACGAAAGGTTACTTTATTTACGGTTTGAGCTAAAGATCTCAAAACTGCGATACAGTTACAACTTGACAGTATTTATTGGCCGACAAGAAGTTTTTTTATACCCTCCACCATAAGATGGGGGGTATACTAATTTCGTCATTCTGATTGTAACTACTCGAAATATTCGTCTGAGACCACATAAAGTATATATATTCTTGATCGTCGTGAAATTTTATGTCGATCTAGCCATGTCCGTCCGTCTGTCCGTCCGTCCGTCCGTCCGTCCGTCCGTCCGTCCGTCCGTCCGTCCGTCCGTCCGTCCGTCCGTCCGTCCGTCCGTCTGTCTGTCGAAAGCACGCTAACTTCCGAAGGAGTAAAGCTAGCCGCTTGAAATTTTGCACAAATACTTCATATTAGTGTAGGTCGGTTGGTATTGTAAATGGGCCATATCGGTCCATGTTTTGATATAGCTGCCATATAAACCGATCTTGGGTCTTGACTTCTTGAGCCTCTAGAGTGCGCATTTCGTATCCGATTTGGATGAAATTTTGCACGACGTATTTTGTTATGATATCCAACAACTGTGCCAAGTATGGTTCAAATCGGTTCATAACCTGATATAGCTGCCATATAAACCGATCTTGGGTCTTGACTTCTTGAGCCTTTAGAAGGCGCAATTCTTATCCGATTTGAATGAAATTTTGCACGACGTGTTCTTTTATGACGTCCAACTACTGTGCCAAGTATGGTTGAAATCGGTTCAGAATCTGATATAGCTGTCATATAAACAGATCTTGGGTCTTGACTTCTTGAGCCTCTAGAAGGCGCAATTCTTATCCGATTTGAATGAAATTTTGCACGACGTGTTTCGTTATTATAGCTAACAACTGTGCCAAGTATGGTTCAAATCGGTCCATAACCTGATATAGCTGTCATATACACCGATCTGGGGTCTTGACTTCTTGAGCCTCTAGAGTGCGCAATTCTTATCCGAATGAGATGAAATTTTGCACGACGTGTTTTGTTATGATATCCAACAACTGTGTCTAGTATGGTTCAAATCGGTCCATAACCTTATATAGCTGTCATATAAACCGATCTTGGGTCTTGACTTCTTGAGCCTCTAGAGGGCGCAATTCCTATCCGATTTGAATGAATTTTGACACGTAGTATTTTGTTATGATATCCAACAACTGTGCCATATATGGTTTAAATCGGTTCATAACCTGATATAGCTGTCATATAAACAGATCTGGGGACTTGACTTCTTGAGCTTCTAGAGGGCGCAATTCCTATCCGATTTGGCTGAAATTTCGCAAGACGTTTTTTATTGTTACTTTCAACAAATATGTCAAATAAAATACAAGTCGGTTCATAACCTGATATAGCTGCCATGTAAACCGATCTGGTTCTTGACTTCTTGAGCCTTTAGAGGTCGGAATTATTATCCGACTTGCCTGAAATTTTGTACGACGGATTCTCTCATGACCATCAACATACGTGTTTATTATGGTCTGAATCGGTCCATAGCCCGATACAGCTCCCATATAAATCGATCTCTCTATTTTGCTTTTTGAGCTCACAAAGAGCGCAATTCTTATTCGAATTGGCTGACATTTTACACAGGTCTCCAACATATAATTTAATTGTGGTCCAAATCGGACCATATCTTGATATCGCTCTAATAGCAGAGCAAATCTTTTCTTATATCCTTTTTTTGCCTAAGAAGAGATGCCGGGAAGAGAACTCGACAAATGCGATCCATGGTGGAGGGTATATAAGATTCGGCCCGGCCGAACTTAGCACGCTTTTACTTGTTTTTTATACCCTCCACCATAAGATGGGGGGTATACTAATTTCGTCATTCTGTTTGTAACTACTCGAAATATTCGTCTGAGACCCCATAAAGTATATATATTCTTGATCGTCGTGACATTTTATGTCGATCTAGCCATGTCCGTCTGTCCGTCCGTCCGTCCGTCCGTCCGTCTGTCTGTCGAAAGCACGCTAACTTCCGAAGGAGTAAAGCTAGCCGCTTGAAATTTTGCACAAATACTTCTTATTAGTGTAGGTCGGTTGGTATTGTAAATGGGCCATATTGGTCCATGTTTTGATATAGCTGCCATATAAACCGATCTTGGGTCTTGACTTCTTGAGCCTGTAGAGTGCGCAATTCTTATCCGATTGGAATGAAATTTTGCATGACGTGTTTTGCTGTGATATCCAACAACTGTGCCAAGTATGGTTGAAATCGGTCCATAACCTGATATAGCTGCCATATAAACCGATCTTGGGTCTTGACTTCTTGAGCCTCTAGAGTGCGCAATTCTTATCCGATTGAAATGAAATTTTGCACTACGCGTTTTCTTATTATATCCAACAACTGTGCCAAGTATGGTTGAAATTGGTCTATAAACTGATATAGCTGCCATATAAACCGATCTTGGGTCTTGACTTCTTAAGCCTCTAGAGGGCGCAATTCTCATCCGATCGGAATGGAATTTCGCACGACGTGTTTTGTTATGATACCCAACAACTGTGTCAAGTATGGTTCAAATCGGTCCATAACCTGATATAGCTACCTTATAAACCGATCTTGGGTCTTGACTTCTTGACCCTCTAGAGGGCACAATTCTTATCCGATTTGAATGAATTTTTTCACGAAGTATTTCGCTATGATATCCAACAACTGTGCCAAGTATGGTTTAAATCGGTTCATATCTTGATATAGCTGCCATATACACCGATCTGGGGTTTTGACTTCTTGAGCCTCTAGAGTGCGCAATTCTTATTCGATTGGAATGAAATTTCGCACAACGTGTTTTGTTACGATATACAATAACTGTGCCAAGTATGATTCAAATCGGTCAATAACCTTATATAGCTGTCATATAAACCGATCTTGGGTCTTGACTTCTTGAGCCTCTATAGGGCGCAATTCTTATCCAATTTGAATGAATTTTGGCACGTAGTATTTTGTTATGATATCCAACAACTGTGCCAAATATGGTTCAAATCGGTTCATAACCTGATATAGCTGCGATATAAACCGATATGAGATCTTGACTTCTTGAGCCTCTAGAGGTCGCAATTATTATCCGATTTACCTGAAATTTTGTACGACGGATTCTCTCATTACCATTAACATACGTGTTTATTATGGTCTGAATCGGTATATAGCCCGATACAGCTCCCATATAAATCGATCTCTCTATTTTACTTCTTGAGCCCCCAAAGGGCGCAATTCTTATTCGAATTGGCTGACATTTTACACAGGTCTCCAACATATAATTTAATTGTGGTCCAAACCGGACCATATCTTAATATCGCTCTAATAGCAGAGCAAATCTTTTCTTATATCCTTTTTTTGCCTAAGAAGAGATGCCGGGAAAAGAACCCGACAAATGCGATCAATGGTGGAGGGTATATAAGATTCGGCCCGGCCGAACTTAGCACGCTTTTACTTGTTTCTATAGACAAATTTCAATAAATATTTTTAAAGACAAAATTTTAACCCAATATACCTGACCCCCGATTCCGTTGTCCGATTTTGATGAAATTTTATCTCTATGTATAAAAGAGACGCGGGATTGACTGATTGACTGACTGATCAAGCCCAAACGGCTTAAGCTAGACTCATGAAATGTGGGGCTTAGGACGGACGTAGGCGCGTACGTTTAGGTTCTAAAAAGTACGAAATGGTGACGGATGGGTCTAGAATTATGGTTTTAGGCTCAAATTAAAGAGATGTCGACAAAATAAGATTTGGTGACAAAAATTTCCCAAAATAGTACCGGAAGTGCGAAGAAGGGTATGTTTAGTACCGCAATTAGTACTTTTTGGTACCTTGTTTGTTAATTGAGTAAGAGCTTTGAATTTCGGAATTCAGGTACACTATGGCAAACTGAATTGGGATGCCAAAAGAGTTTTTGGACATTTAGAAACAAAACAAGTACCGAATGATTGTTGTTGCAAAAGAGAACAAGTAAAAGCGTGCTAAGTTCGGCCGGGCCGAATCTTATATACCCTCCACCATGAAGCGCATTTGTCAGTTCTTTTCCCGGCATCTCTTCTTAGGCAAAATGATATAAGAAAAGAAAGAAAGAAAAATCTGCTATTAGAGCGATATCAAGATATGATCCGGTTTAGACCACAATTAAATTATATTTTGAAGACCTGTGTAAAATGTCAGCCAATTCGAATATGAATTGCGCCCTTTGGGGGCTCAAAAAGTAAAATAGAGAGATCGATTTATATGGGAGCTGTATCGGGCTATAGACCGATTCAGACCATAATCTGATATCATAATAATATCAGGTATGTTGATGATCACGAGAGGATCCGTCGTACAAAATTTCAGGCAAATCGGATAGGAATTGCGCTCTCTAGAGGCTCAAGAAGTCAAGATCCAAGATCGGTATATATGGCAGCTACATCAGGTTATGGACCGATTTGACCCATACTTGGCAAAGTTGTTGGATATCATAACAAAACACGTGGTGCAAAATTTCATTCTAATCGGATAAGAATTGCGCACTCTAGATGCTCAAGAAGTCAAGACCCAAGATTGGTTTATATGACAGCTATACCAGGTAATGGCCGGAATTAAACCATGCTTTGCACAGTTGTTAGAAGTGATACTAAAACACTATGTGCAAAGTTTCAGTCTAGTCGGATGAGAATTGCGCCCTCTAGAGGCTCAAGAAGTCAAGACCCAATATCGGTTTATATGGCAGCTATATCAGGTTATAGACCGATTTGAACCACACTTGGCACAGTTATTGGATATCATAACAAAACACGTCGTGCAAAATTTCATTCCAATCGGATAAGAATTGCGCACTCTAGAGGCTCAAGAAGTCAAGACCAAATATCGGTTTATATTGCAGCTATATCAGGCTATGGACCGATGTGAACCATACTTGGCACAGTTATTGGATATCATAGCAAAACACGTCGTGCAAAATTTCATTCAAATCGGATAAGAATTGCGCACTATAGAGGCTCAAGAAGTCAAGACCCAAGATCGATTTATATGGCAGGTATATCAGGTTATGAACCGATGTGAACCATACTTGGCACAGTTGTTGGATATAATAACGAAACACGTCGTGCACAATTTCATCCCAATCGGATAAGAATTGCGCACTCTAGAGGCTCAAGAAGTCAAGACCCAAGATCGGTTTATATGGCAGCTATATCAAAACATAGACCGATATGGCCCATTTACAATACCAACTGACGTACACTAATAAGAAGTATTTGTGCAAAATTTCAAGCGGCTAGCTTTACTTCTTCGGAAGTTAGCGAGCTTTCGACAGACAGACGGATGGACATGGCTAGATCGACATAAAATGTCACGACGATCAAGAATATATATACTTTATGGGGTCTCAGATGAATATTTCGAGTAGTTACAAACAGAATGACGAAATTAGTATACCCCCATCTTATGGTGGAGGGTATAAAAATTTGCTAAAAATGATCGATGTCTTGACAAATATACGATAAGTTGTACCAAATATGAAATGTTGAAATCGTACCAGATGTGGAATAACAAGTACTTAAGTGCTGTAATTGGTACTATTTAGTACTTTCTTTATAGATTGAGCTACAGATCGGAAATTTGGGATACAGGCACAAATATGTACCGGATGACTAGAAGGTTTTGCTGATATTCGCACATTTTGGTACTAAACCGTACAATATGGCGCCTTCTTTGCGGATTGAGCTACAGCTTTGAATCTTGGCACTTTGTACCGAGCGACTAGGAGATTTTTAGACATTCGATCATACATCTGTGACATTTGACATAAAGGTACATCTTTACAGCATGTAACGGATAACTAGAAGATTGTTTTGAAGTTTGAACAATTAGGTACTAAAAGGTACAAAATGGTACTTTATTTACGGATTGAGCTAAAGATTTCAAAATTGCGATACAGTTACACCTTGACAGTATTTATTGGCCGACAAGAAGTTTTTTTTTAAATTCGTACATTTAGGCACTAAAACTTTCAAAATTTTCTTTTTTTTATGGATAAGTCTAAATCTATTAAAATTGCGATACATTTACAGTTTGGTATTGGGTGTGCCATCGGGGGCAACGAAGCGATTATAGAAATCCCATTCCTACGGATTTTGAGGTTTTTGGTATCATAACGGGACACATAGGACTATGAGCTCACTTATGTAAAATCGGTGCGGCAAGTGATATCATGTGTATGGCATGCGGGGAAGATGATGAGACGTTGGAGCATTTCATTTGTCAATTGCCCGGCTTTCGCGTTTAACAGTTGCCGGTACTTAGGTGGAGACACAATACCAGACATGAACCAACTTAGGGAGTGGTATTGAAAACAATTAAGGATTTTGTAAGTAGCACGGAGTTACTAACTTAAAATTTTCTTTTTTAAAAGGTTGCTTTATAGTTTTTAGAGCGCACAACAAGCCGATTACTGGCTTAGGTGTATGTCCATAGCGGCATGGGGCGGATTAATATCTGCACTCTCTTTTCAACCTAATCTAACCTAAGGATTTTGTGAAATTTTTACGTTTGATTTTTGGGATATAAAAAATTGCTGACTTTTGACAACCCAATTTTCCACCAAAACATGACGGAAAACATTTTTGTAACTGGTTTCAGTTGTCTAATTTACGCCAATCCGAATTTCATTACAATACCTCTTTCGTAACTCGAGCTAGAATTTTTCTAAGGCAGCTCTTTTCTTGGGTATTTTTCGTTGTTAATGCGAAACTGGATACACGGAGCAGCAGCAAGAGCCGCTGCCGTTGTATATCGTTCGAAGTCATTAATACAACTTTCAAAAGATATTTGCTCTGTTTTGGCAATCAGTGTCAAATTGAGATCTGACTTTATGACCAAATGTCACCGCCGATGTGTCAGTTCCTGCACACAATAGCTACCACAATTTTCCAAAAAAATTGAGGTATCTTTACCAATTTCACAGTAACTAGAATTTTGTAAATTTTAGTTACTGTGAAAATCCTGATTTGACTTCTTGAGTCGTTACAAGCCGCAATTGTTGTCCGATTTGGCTGAAATTTCCAACAACTGCGCCAAATACGGTCCAAAATCGGTCTATAACTTGATATAGCTGTAAAAGGGTCTCTCTATAATCCTTGTTCGGTTGCTGGTTTGACAGAAGTTTGGTATGTAGAATAAAATTATGCCCTTCAACTAAATTTATTTTGTATAAATTTTTAGCAGAATCCATAGTGGTGGGTTCCCAAGTTTCGGACCGTCCGAACTTAGCACGCTTTTACTTGTTCTTAACTTTTCCATCCACCTGACTTACCTCTTAGCACAATACTTTTTTTATGACCCCATATCCATTTTTGGCATTTGCCAAAATATTTTCGTTTTATATATCTAGATCACTTTAAATGCCATCAAGCTGCTTACAATAAAATCGCAATGTTCGACTTTCAATTTATTTCTCAATTCAAGGAAGATGAAATAGCGGCAATACCATAGGAAAAATCTCCCACACTTCATTTTATGACTTTGATATTTGTGATGTGATTTTATTGTCAAATAAGTTTATAGCTTGGTAATAAAATAAAACTGAAAGCTTTTAAAGGATTTCGAAGCATTTGGAAAGGCTTATCAAATTTATAACTGTTAAAATTGCAGCGCTATAAATGGGAGTGCATATTTTTAGAGCCAGTTAAAATGCATTTAATGTTGGTCACACGAATGGATAACGCAAAAAGCTTTTCAAAAATTAAAGGGGAGAAAAGGCATTTAGAAACTTTGTGCCATTTCAAAACTACAGACATGTTTTTAATAGAAAACTATTTTTTCTTACAATTTCTTTATGTTTCTCATTTTGTTTAGCTGCAGTGCCCATTCCATGCCCTCCAATATTTATGCGTCTGACGCTTTTGCTTGCCCTCGTTTACCCTTCATAAAAATTCCTTTACATTTAGCTCGTTTATCTGCCATTATGGCTATAACATAAATGTTAATGTTGTGTTGATTGGTTTTGGGCAAATTTTTACATTTCCTTTTTCCTAGGGGTAGCATCTGCAACAACCCCTGAAATCAATTCTCTCCAACTAATTGGAGTTGCCAGATAAGCTCTCCTCTTGCGGTGGTTTGTTTATCTTTATCTCTCTGAGGTGCAAGGTTAGATAAACTACCCCTTTACAGATGAGATTCTGCATTTCGTTAAGTTTATCTAAGGGGTGATTTTCCCCTCTTATTTTGCAGAAATTTCCCCTCATTTTAGGGGTTGAGATATATGATGTAGAACGGTTCATGTTAGATAAATGCAAAGAAAATGTTATGTTAATCTTACAGTGTTTGCAAGATGTTGCTGTTATGTTAGTCTATGCAGCAATCTGTTAAATCCAGAAAGTTAATGGCTTTCTGAAGAAAAAAATGCGACGTAATAAGTGATATGAAATCTTCTTTTAGAACTTAGAACCCCTTTAATGAAAACAAGCCTCTAGAAAGGCAAAAGTCGGGCGAAACAGATAATGGCGTTCTTAGCGTTGCAAGCAGATGCACAGGTGTTGAAAATAAGTATGCAATGCACAGTGTGGCATAGGTTGGAATAGCTTAATTCTATGGCCTTAAACGCCTGCTTTCCTTCCTATTTTTTAAAGGTTTTCGACCATATGTAACTTTTTTATACACTCCACCATAGGATGGGGAGTATACTAATTTCGTCATTCAGTTTGTAACTACTCGAAAAATTCGTCTGAGACCCCATAAATTATATATATTCTTGATCGTCGCGAAATTTTATGTCGATCTACCCATGTCTGTCGAAAGCACGCTAACTTCCGAAGGAGTAAAGCTAGCCGCTTAAAATTTTGCACAAATACTTCTTATTAGTGTAGGTCGGTTGGTATTGTAAATGGGCCATATCGGTCCATGTTTTGATATAGCTGCCATATAAACCGATCTTGGGTCTTGACTTATTGAACCTCTAGAGTGCGCAATTCTTATCCGATTGGAATGATATTTCGCACGACGTTTTTCTTATGATATCCTACAACTGTGTCAAGTATGGTTCAAATCGGTTCATAACCTGATATAGCTGTCATATAAACAGATCTGGGGACTTGACTTCTTGAGCTTCTAGAGGGCGCAATTCTTATCTGATTTGAATGAATTTTGGCACGACGTGTTTTGTTATTATATCCAACAACTGTGCCAAGTATGGTTCAAATCGGTCCATAACCTGATATAGCTGCCATATAAACCGATCTTGGGTCTTGACTTCTTGAGCCTCTAGAGGGCGCAATTCTTATCCGAATGGAATGGAATTTTGCAAGACGTATTTTGTTATAATATCCAACAATTGTGCCAAGTATGGTTTAAATCGGTTCATAATCTGGTATAGCTGTCATATAAACCGATCTGGGATCTTGATTTCTTGAGCCTCTATAGGGCGCAATTATCGTCCGATTTAACTGAAATTTTGCACGTAGTGTTTTGGCATTACTTTCAGCAACTGTGCCAAGTATGGTTTAAATCGGTCCATAACCTGAAATAGCTGCCATATAAACCGATCTTGGGTCTTGACTTCTTGAGCCTCTAGAGGGCAAAATTCTTATCCGATTTGAATGAATTTTTGCACGAAGTATTTCGTTATGATATCCAACAACTGTGCCAAGTATGGTTGAAATCGGTCAATAACCTGATATAGCTGTCATATAAACAGATCTGGGGATTTGACTTCTTGAGCTTCTAGAGGGCGCAATTCCTATCCGATTTGGCTGAAATTTTGCATGACGTATTTTATTTTTACTTTCAACAACTGTGTTAAATAAGGTTCAAATCGGTTCATAACCTGATATAGCTGCCATATAAACCGATCTGGGATCTTGACTTCTTGACCCCTAGAGGTCGCAATTATTATCCGATATGCCTGAAATTTTGTACGACGGATCCTCTCATGTCCATCAATCCCATATAAATCGTTCTCTCTATTTTATTTCGTGAGCCCCAATGGGCGCAATTCTTATACGAATTGGCTGAAATTTTACACAGGTCTCTAACATAAAATTTAATTGTGGTCCGAACCGGACCATATCTTGATATCGTTTTAATAGCAGAGCAACTCTTTTCTTATATCCTTTTTTGCCTAAGAAGAGATGTCGGGAAAAGAAATCGACAAATGCGATCCATAGTGGAGGGTATAAAGGCTTCGGCCCGGCCGAACTTAGCACGCTTTTACTTGTTTCATCTGATTTGGATAACTGACAAAATTTGCTGTATTTCTGCCGCATAAAAGGATGATATTTGATATTTTCTATGCGAGTTACAAATCAAGAAATGTGAAGAAGAAGTTTTTGTCATTTTTTTGGTCAAATAAGGTAATTTCATTGTTTCATTTATATAAAGACAACTAGCTGAACCGGACCCGCTCCGCCACGCTTTCTGTTGTATGGAACAAAATTTTCCTAGAAATAATTATTTTCGACAATTAAAGAGCTGTTAGTGAAATACCATGCAATAAAAATAGTATATGTATATAGCTTGACTAACAGTTTAAAAGTATAAATGCCTTTATCTGAATACCATATGATCTTTATTGGTCTGTGATTTCGCTCGGTGGTTTTAGGGTCATCTAAGTCTGGAAGTTAGATGTACACCATTCTTAAAGAGTTTATTTGAGCCCGATATTCTCATGAGGAATTTGGCAGTGGGAGTCCCATATTGCCATGATTGGTAAATACGTTTGTCCAATTTAGGGGTGCGTTCTGGGATGAGGTGTTCCCCCAGACACTTGGGCCTAAAAAAAATATCAGCATCGTGCTCTTCTCTCCAATACCATTTATTTAAACCCCATATTGCCATTAGTTTCAGGGGATTTTATAGGATGAGGCGTCCCCCAAACACTTGGCCCCAAAATTAGTTATCAAATTCATTTTCTAATCTCAAATACCTTTCATTTGAGCCACATATTGGCATCGTCGGCATATGTTTACCCTTTTGAAGTATTTTGGGGAAGGGGCGGTGCCCCAAATACATGGTCCCACATTTAATATCAGATTCATGTTCTACTCCCATATACTTCTGTTTGAGCCCCATATTGCGATGGACATTTCATTTGAGCTCCACATTGATATGACCCGAAAATATGCCCGATTTAGTGGTGTTTTAAGGAGTGGGGTGGTTTTCATCAAAATCGGATCAGATTTAGATATAGCTCCCATATATATGTATCGCCCGATTTGCACCTAAATGGCCGTAGTAGCTACAGTTTTCAAAGGATCTGTTTAATAGTCGGTTCAGAGTTAGATATAGCTCTCATATTCATAAATATTTATATATTGGGCGAATTTATAATTGAAGCGTAGGTGTAGGGTATTACATAGGCGACTCCGCCCGACTTTTGCCTTTCCTTACTGGTTCATTTTAGGTTACTGTAATTGGGTCACCCAAATTTCGCTTAAATCGCTCTACCCATCTCCAAAATCTGGTGTTTTTGAAAATTATTATTAAGGCCTGTCTTAGAGTGGGAAAGTTCAAAACTAATACCGCAATCAACCGCAGCGATGATCAATTTTGACCACTCTGCCTTCTTTCTGTTCATGTTGGCTTCTCCAAATTAGCGTCGTTTACTGTCTGTTTTCAATAAAATCCATTTGAAAACAGCTTTTGACAGATGGCGCTAAATTAAATGTTAGTGCTACTACTCGATTGGAGTGGCTTAACGCCTATAATATTGATCATCATGTGGTAGTTGTATATAAATGAGTATATGACTACTTAATAGATAATCATCATTTAGTCTTTTTATACCCTACACCACTACTGTGGTAAAGGGTATTATAAAGTGAATTAGTTTGTAGCAGACCCATTGATAATTATACTGATCGACTCAGAATCACTTTCTGATTCGATTTAGCTATGTCCGTCTGCCTGTCTGTCCCTATTAATTTGTGTACAAACTACAGGTCGCATTTTCATCCGATCGTCCTCAAATTTGGTATGGACATGTTTTTCAGCCTGGAGGCGAAGCCTATTGAAATTGGAATATAGCTCCGATATATATGTTCATCCGATTAGCAGTAATAATGCAATAAAATGGTCAATTTGTTAACCGATTTTCTTAAAGTTTGTTAGGAAGGATTTGCTTTTGACTCTCGATACTACTGGTGAATTTCATGGAAATCGGTTCACACCTGGGTACTTGGACACAAATTTTAATACCGTATTCGTTTTCTGGTCTTCAATATCTTTCATTTGATACCCTTATTGTGCCCATCGGATCACTTTCAGATATGGGTGGCGTTTTTGGGGTAAGGGGGAGGGACCGCCTTCACCCGATATCTAAAAAAAATATATCCTATGTTTCCTTCTAGACAAACATA
This sequence comes from Stomoxys calcitrans, assembly GCF_963082655.1. Lineage (NCBI taxonomy): Eukaryota > Metazoa > Arthropoda > Insecta > Diptera > Muscidae > Stomoxys > Stomoxys calcitrans. Next base: position 47,742,419 of record NC_081552.1, read on the forward strand.
CACAATCTATGAAAATTTTAAGAAAATCGGTTCAGCCATGTATCATATAGTCATAATGGGCCTAATGACGTCTTTGAGGGGTGGCATGACCCCGTATACTTCAATCTGATTTTGAATGCCAGATTCGAAATCTACTTCCGAACACCTTTCATTTGAGCCCCATATTGAAATGAACGTCCAATATGTCTGTTTGGGGCAGTTTTGGGTTGGGGAGGCCCGATGGGTACTTAAACTCAAATTTAAATACCATATTTGTATTCTACTCTCCAATACCTTTCATTTCATACCTATATTGTCCCGATCGAATCACTTTTGATTTTGGGTTTTATTTGGCGATATCCTTCCGATATCGATAAATTATATAGCCTATGTTTCCTTCGGACCAACCTACACAATATGCGAAAACTTCGAGAAAATATATTTTGCCGTTTTTCAGTCTATACGGAACAAACAAACCGAGTCCCATATATCCGTGATTGGCTAATGCGCTCATTTTGTGCGTTTTTGTGGGGGTGGGGTGACCCCCAATACTTCGCCATGAATTTGTATGCTATATTCGTTATCAACTACCGCATACTTTTCATTTGATACCAATATTGCCCTTAACGGTCCACTTTTGATTTTGGGTTGTGTTTTTGGCAGGGGAGGGTTCGTCCCCCTTCCGATATTCAAAAATTATATAGCCTTTGTTTCCTTTTAGACCACCCTACACAATATGCGAACATTTCGAGAAAATATGTTTTGCCGTTTTTCAGTCTATACGGAACAAACAAACAGAGTCCCATATATCCGTGATTGGCTAATGTGCCCATTTTGGATATTTTTGATACATGAATTTGTATGCCAGACGTTATCTACTACCGCATACTTTTCATTTGATACCCATATTGCCTTTAACGGTCCACTTTTGATTTTGTGTGGTGTTTTTGGGGTAACGGTGGAGGGTTCGCGCCCTTACGTTATCAATAAATAATAAAGCCTATTCCTACTTTTTGACCATATTCGTAAACTACTCCCGAATATCTTTCATTTGAGTTCCATTTTATCATGATGGTCAAATAAAACTATTTTAAGGGGTTTTGGGGCGGTCCCCCAGTTGATTGGACAAAACTTTTATTATGAAATTCGTACTCTACTCTTTAATACCTTTCATTTGAATCCCATATTGTCCCGATAGGTCCCCTTATTTTTTGGGTAGTACTTTTGGGTAAGGGGGAGGGTCCGCTCCAATCCCGATATCAAAAAATTAAATGGCCTATGTTTCATTACAGACTAATCTACACAATATGTGAAAATTTCAAAGTTATCGGTTCAGCCGTTTTTGGGTCTATACGGAACAAACAAACTAACCGACAAACATATACCCAAACAAACACAAATTGAATTTTATAGATAGGATTCGTAATTTCTCCCGAGAACCTTGAGCTCCATATCAATATGTACGCCCAATATGATTGTTTGGGAAAATTTTGGGGTTGGAGTAGCCCTGGTTTCTTTGAACTCTTAATACCATATTCGTATTCTACTCTTCAGTACCTTTCATTTGATACCCATATTGTACCCACTACACCACCACTGTGGTACAGGGTATTATAACTTTGTGCGATTGTTTGCAACGCTAAGAAGGAGAAGAGCTAGACCCATTGATAAGTATACCGATCGGTTTAGAATCACTTCCTGTTTCTATTTAGCTATGCCCGTCTGTCTGTCCGTGTATTTTTGTGATCAAGATACAGGTCGCATTTATTGTCCGATTGTCATGAAATTTTGCACAAGTCTCTTCTTTTGGCTCAAGGACGAACGCTAATGATTTTGAACAAAATCGGTTCAGATTTAGATATATCTCCCATATATTTCTTTTATCCGATATGGCCTTTTAAGGTTGTAGAAGCCACAATTTTGGTGCGATCTTTACAAAATTTGACATGAGGTGCTTCATTTGACATCTTCATATGTGTGCAAAATTTCGTAAAAATCGGTTAAGATTTAGATATAGCTCCCATATATATCTTTTATCCGATATGGATTATTAAGGCTGTAGCAGCCACTATTTTGGTCCGAACACACGGGGTGTTTTATTCAACGTCCTTATATGTGTGCAAAATTTCGTCAAAATCGGTCAAGATTTGGAGAAAGCTCCCATATATAACTTTCATCCGATATGGAATTTTATGGCTATAGCAGCCACAATTTTGTTCCGTCTAATACAAAATTTTGCACGAAGTGTTTTCTTTAAAGTCTGAATACGACTGTAAAATTTCATAAAAATCAGTTCAGTATTAGATATAGCACCTATATAGATCTGTTATCCTATATGGAGTTTAAAGGCTGTATCAGACACAATTTTGGTCCAATCTCTAAAAAAAATTAGCATGAAGTGCTCTATTTGACGTTTTCATACGTGTGCAAAATTTCATAAAAATCGGTTCAGATTTAGATATACCTCCCATTCATATCTTTCATCCGATTTGACTTTTAAGGCTGTAGAAGCCACTATTTTAGTCCGATCTTAACAAGATGTAGAACGAGGTGTTTTATTTGACGTGTTAATACGTGTGCAAAATCTCATGAAATTCGGTTTAGATTCAGAAATAGGGCCGCGATATATCTTTCATCCGAAATAGACCTTAGCCTGTAGAAACCACAAGTTTCGTCCGATTTTGCATGAGAAATTTTATTTGACGTTCCAATACGTGCGCAAAATTTCACTTAAATCGGTCGTGATTTTGATATAGCTCCAATATGTATATTTCGTCCGATATGGACTTTTAAGGCAGTAAAAGCTAAAATGTTGGCCACATCTCTACAATATGGGGCGTGACGTCCCAGTATGTGTCGTCAAAATTGGCACAGGTTTCGATATAACTCCCATATGATCTTTTATCCGATATGGCCTTTTAAGAATGTGGAAATCCAAATTTGTTGTCCTATCGTAGGAAAATCTTACAAGCTTCTATTTGATATTTCAATAGGTATCCAAATTGAAGTCTGAGTAGATTTTGAGATAAGTTCTACATATAAAAAGTACTACGCACATTCGTACTCTCTTTCAACCTAACCTAATGCCTCTGAAAATAGTGGCTTGACAAATTGCTGCGACCACAGCTAAGAGATTTTTCCTTTGGGTCATGTAGCGCCTGTGTTATCCTTCATACAATGTCCGAGGTCCAGCCGATGTGGATTACACACTGCCTGAGCCGCTTTTTGATAAAAAGTACTGCACCACTATTTCTGACAGAACCGTTTGGAACTACGATATCCCTGGTAATAGAATTTAAATAGACATCTATACAGATGGTTCCGAACTAGATAACCAGTCTGGCTATTGGCTGTACTCTAAAGAACCGGGACCGGTCATATCGCCAAGGTTAACCGACCACTTCAGTGTGTATCAAGCGGAGATCTAAAAATAAACCGCTCTGAACCATAAACGACACGGACGTCGAAAAGCCTAGCATACGTCACAGTGTCAAATTTCAGTGAAATCGGATTATAAAAGCGCCTTTTTTTGGGCCAAGGCTTTTCATCGAGATATCGGTCTGGACCGATTTCGACCAAGTTGCAGATACATGTCGAAGAGCCTAACACAACTCACTGTCCCAAATTTCGGCGAAATCGGACAATTAATGCGCCTTTTATGGCCACAAAACCTTAAATCAAGAGATCGGTCTATATTGCAGCTATATCCAAATCTGGACCGATCTGAGCCAAATTGAAAAATAATATCGAAAGATTTATCACAACTCACTGTCCCAAATTTCGGAGACATCAGACAATAAATGCGCCTTTTATGGGCTCAGAACCTTAAATCGAGAGAGGTCTATATGGCAGCTATATCCAAATCTGAACCGATCTGAGCCAAATTGACAAAAGATGTCGAAGGACCTAAGACAACTCACTGTCGCACATTTCAGCAAAATCGGATAATAAATGTGGCTTTTATGGGCTCAGAACCTTAAATCGAGAGATCGGTCTATATGACAGCTATATCCAAATCTGAACCGATCTGAGCCAAATTGACAAAGAATGTCGAAGGGCCTAAGACAACTCACTGTCGCAAATTTCAGCAAAATCGGATAATAAATCTGGCTTTTATGGGCTCAGAACCTTAAATCGAGAGATCGGTCTATATGGCAGCTATATCCAAAACTGAACCGATCTAGGCAAAATTAACAAAAGATGTCGAAGGGCCTAAGGCAACTCACTGTCCCAAATTTCAGCGAAATCGGATAATAAATGTGGCTTTAATGGGTCCAAGACCATAAATCGGAGGTTCGGTCTATATGGCAGCTATATCCAAAACTGGACCGATCTGGGCCAAATTGGCGAAGGATGTCGAAGGGCCTAAGACAACTCACTGTCCGAAATTTCGGATAATAAATGTTGCTTTTATGGGCCTAAGACCCTAAATCGGCGGATCGGTCTATATGGGGGCTATATCTAGTATAGTCCGATTTGGCCCATCTTCGAACTTAACCTGCTTATGGACAAAAAAAGAATCTGTGCAAAGTTTCAGCTCAATATCTCTATTTTTGAAGACTGTAGCGTGATTTCAACAGACAGACGGACAGACGGACGGACATGTCTAGATCGTCTAAGATTTTTACGCTGATCAAGAATATATATACTTTATAAGGTCGGAAATGGATATTTCGATGTGTTGCAAACGGAATGACAAAATAAATATACCCCCATACTACGGAAGAAAGGGAAGAAGGCTTCACACTACAGTCTTTAAAAATAGATATATTGAGCTGACATTTTGCACAGTTTCTTTTTTTTGTCCATAGGCAGGTTAATTTGAAGATGGGCTACACCGGACTTTATTTTGATATGGCCCCCATATAGACTGTTCCGCCGATTTAAGGTTTTGGCCTAAAAAGCTAATTTATTATCCGATTTGGCTGAAATTTCGGATAGTAAGTTGTTTTAGGCCACTTTACATCCTTCCATAACTTGGCCCCGATCGGTTCAGATGTGGATATAGCTGTCATATAAACCGATCTCTCGATTTAAGGTCTTGGACCAATAAAAGCCACATTTATTGTCCGATTTCGCTGAAATTTGGGAGAGTGAGTTGTGTTAGGCCCTTCGACATTCTTGTTTAATTTGGCCCAGATCGGTTCAGATTTGGATATAGCCGCCATACTGACAGATGACTTCATTTAAGTTGTTGGGCCCATAATATCCCTTTTCAATACAGCCCAGATCGGTCCAGATGTTGATATAGCTGCCATATATAGCGATCACCCAATTTAAGTTCTTGAAACAATAGTGACACGTTTATTACTAGATTTTGCTGAAATTTTACACAGTGTCCGTGTTCAATATGGTTCAGATCGGTCTAATTTGGATATAACTGGCACAAAGATATACCGATCTCCCGATTAAAGTTGTTAGGCCCATAAAAGGTGAATTTTTTAACCGATGATTTCAGTACAATGAGTTGTGTGTTGGACCCTTACATGGCCATCCAGAATATGGTGGATATCGGACTTTATATATTAGATATAGCTGCTATTTGTTCATAAATGACGCATTTTTCACCGTATTATGACGGTTAATCTATACTACTGAACAGGTAAAAAATGTTTGATACGATGGCAAATAAGTTGCTCTGCATTGAGGGCGAGTATATATTTGCGTGGAATTTATCATACAGGTTTTAAACCCTCCACCATAAGACGGGGGTATACTAATTTCGTCATTCTGTTTGTAACTACTCGAAATATTCGTCTGAGACCCCATAAAGTATATATATTCTTGATCGTCGTGACACTTTATGTCGATCTAGCCATGTCCGTCCGTCTGTCCGTCTGTCCGTCCGTCCGTCCGTCCGTCCATCTGTCCGTCCGTCCGTCTGTCCGTCCGTCCGTCTGTCCGTCTGTCCGTCCGTCCGTCTGTCCGTCCGTCCGTCTGTCCGTCCGTCCGTCCGTCTGTCTGTCGAAAGCACGCTAACTTCCGAAGGAGTAAAGCTAGCCGCTCGAAATTTTGCACAAATACTTCTTATTAGTGTAGATCGGTTGGTATTGTAAATGGGCCATATCGGTCCAAGTTTTGATATAGCTGTCATATAAACCGATCTTAGGTCTTGACTTCTTGAGCCTCTAGAGGGCGCAATTCTTATCAGATTTGAATGAATTTTTGCACGACGTGTTTTGTTATAATATCCAACAAATGTGCCAAGTATGGTTCAAATCGGTCCATAACCTGATATAGCCGCCATATAAACCGATCTTGGGTCTTGACTTCTTGAGCCTCTAGAGTGTGCAATTCTTGTCCGATTGGAATGAAATTTTGCACGACGTGATTTGTTATGATATCCAACAATTGTGCCAAGTATGATTCAAATCGGTTCATAACCTGATATAGCTGTCATATAAACAGATCTGGGGACTTGACTTCTTGAGCTTCTAGAGGACGCAATTCCTATCCTATTTGGTTGAACATTTTCATGAAGTATTTTTTTCTTACTTTCAACAACTGTGTCAAAAAAGGTTCAAATCGGTTCATAACCTGATATAGCTGCCATATAAACCGATCTGGGATCTTGACTTCTTGAGCCTCTAGAGGTCGCAATTATTATCCCATTTGCCTGAAATTTTGTACGACGGATCCTCTCATGACCATCAACAAACGTATTTGTTATGATCTGAATCGGTTTATAGCCCGATACAGCTCCCATTAAAATCGGTATCTCTATTTTACTTCTTGAGCCCCCAAAGGTCGCAATTCTTATTCGAATTGGCTGACATTTTACACAGGCCTCCAACATATAATTTAATTGTGGTCCAAACCGGACCATATCTTGATATCGCTCTAATAGCAGAGGAAATCTTTTCTTATATCCTTTTTTGCCTAAGAAGAGATGCCGGGAAAAGAACTTGACATATGCGATCCATGGTGGAGGGTATATAATATTCGGCCTGGCCGAACTTAGCACGCTTTTACTTGTTTTGTTTACGATTATTTTATTTTATTCCATTTATTTCACTTTATTTTAGTTTCTCTACGTGTTTTATTTTACTCTCCTCCTAACAACCCCTTCATTAAATGAGCAGTAGACATTTTTAGCAAACAACAGGCTTTTTAGCATGAATTGCTAAAGTTTTGCTATGGCAGCAGAACTAATGCTGTAATAGCAGCAAAATAAACTACTAACAGTCAGAAGTAGACAGTGTTTGCTATTATCAGCAGACTTTTTTCTATGAGTGTGTGCCCTCACTATATTATTTCCAAATTTTGTCTAACTTAATGTATGTGTTTTTATACTTTCCTCCTTTAATATTGCTCAACCAGATTTAAGTACATGTCGATATTGCTTGGTAACATTCCTCGTGTTGTTAAATACTAAACCCCAAAGTCACCTCTTAACCTTCGGTTAAAAGGGTTGGATACCTGCCGTACCATTGAGCCATAACTTGTGTGCTGTATCTAGGAACTTAAGATTCATCAGCAGTTTTTTTCATTGGCAATCATAGCCATACCGAAGAATTGATTCAAAATGGTTTCAATATTCCAGTTCCTGTAACGGCTATTTTATAACGGCAAGTGTTGCAAGCTTTCAATTTGACAGTTTTCGAATGAGGCCCCTAAAGTAATCACATTTATTATAGCACCTAAAACTATGCAATGATAAAAGTTTCCCTACAACATAAAGCTTTAGCAGTCCACAAGCTTTAAGCTAAACTATTATTTCTCCGTCTAGATAAAACTGCAAAATGTGAATGACAGTTTTCTTTCATAGGGAAAACTCTGAAGGAATAAAAGCAAAGGTAAAATGTGAGTTTTTAATATCTGCAGAAAGGAGATATTAGGGGAAAGAGAGAGAGAAAGAGAGAGTATCTATATAACACACATATTTGAAATTGATTGCATACTTTTAGGTGTCAAGTGTGAAGTAACAATTTACAGCATATTTGTAGGGAGAGAGGGAAATAAAATGAAAATTCCTGCATAATTTTATTTGAGGGAATGAGTAAACATTCTCTTTCTCTCCATTTCTCGCCTCTCTTTTTGAGTGTTAGTTAAATACATCCGCTATTCAAAATATCTGCAAAATTCATATTAAAGAGCAAATGTTGTGCTTAAATCTTTAGAGCCTTTGTTGGCATGAGCTTCCCTACTTCAGACTGTTGCAGCAGAGACAGGTAAGAAGTTTTTGTAAGTTTAAAAGCCATGCATTGCCGAGCTGTTATTTGGTCATGATTTCTTCTGGCTGCACAACTTTTATGGGTTCTAAAGAGAGCATAGTATTCGTAGATAAAAAGAAAGGTACCACAGGGTCCATTCGCTCTAAATGGCTCTGCCATTTGTCGACACAGAGTCACAGCGTTTTTTGGGGCCGACCATTAAGAGTACAACAGAATTTTGGATGAGTTTCAAAGGCTGTTGAACATTGGGACACGAACAGTGTATGGCTGCTGCCAAATGTTAGCACAGCCATTGCCGGAGTTTTGTGGAGTTGTGGAAGTACTCGTCGTTCGTTGTTGGTTGTCGCTGTCAGGCAGCCAACATCACAAAAAGAGTTTCTGGAGTAGCAAATGGTTGGTGTTGTTGGCGAGAGAGGGGTTTCGTTATGCCGCTAAGGCTGTTGCTGCTGCTGTTAGTTTGCTATTTAAAGTTGTTGTTGGTATTGTTGTCTTCTTCTGCTTGTTGTTCGTATTGTTGTTTCTGTTCAAGTTGCACTGACTTTACTATAATTGTTGTTGTAGTGATTGCTGCTGCTCCTTCTGCTGTTATTTGTGCTGTGCCGATGATGGTGTGGATGGCGTGGTCGTGGGCCTTGATGCTTGTGTGTATGAGTGTGTAGGGCTGTGTGTTTGTAGTTGCTGTTGCTTGTAGCAATTTTGGTTTGTTGTTATTGCTCCCATTATTCTTGTTGTTGTAGTTGTTGTGGGCTGGCTGCTGTTGCTGCTTTGCAAAAACGATGTGTTTTTTGCATCCTTTATGGCTTTTCAGGCAAACATAAAAATTTCAGTCTACGACGAGACGAGTTTATCGTGCGTCCATTTTGCTTAGGCAACGTAAAAGTAGGAAACGAATGTGAATGTGAATGCCGCCGAATTATAAAAGGCTTTAAAGGAAACTTAAACAAAATATAAAATAAATAAACAAAAAAAAAAACGGAATACCAATTTTCATAACAAAATACTAGAGAAAAGTGTTGAAATTAGAGAAAAAAGATAATAAAAAAAAATATTTCCTTCAGTGTTGTATTTAAAAAAAAAAATATATTTTTATAAAGTGTAAAATTTGTTTATGAAAAAATTAAAATTAAGGTTGTCTCATCTATAAAATTTTTTTTGAATCTCATCCTGTGGCAACAAAATCTTGTAAGCCTAACATATTTAGCAAAAATTTTCTAGCATATGTAAAACCAGTGTTCTTGTTTACCATTTTTTTCCACTTTGCCGCCAACAAAACTCAAGCAAAAAATTCTCCCCCAGAGTAAGAGTGAGAAAAAAATATAAACATCATTTAGGGGAAAAAAAAACTTTGTGTTCGTCCCACATATCCACTTATGTGCTTGGAAAGCCGCCTCAGCCTCTGCATGATTTTGGCTTTATTTTTTTTTCTTATTTTGCGGCATTCTTTTTAGGATTTTTTTGTTGTCGTTTTTTTATCCTGCGTTCCTGCCTGCTTTTCTGAGTGTTAGGGGGCCTTCTTCTTTGTTTATATTACTCGCCACTTCCCCTGTTGTTTCTCTTGGTGTTTTTCATAATTTTCTTTCGTTTTTCATTTTCATAACATTTCAGAAATGTTGTGGAGTACGTGATGCTATGCACCAAGGATCAGCCACATCAGTAATTTGTGTGCCACAATTCATCTACTCTCCTAGCCAACTCAAGTGTGTTTCGAAAAACAAAAACACAAAATAGGTGGTGGGAAGCTTGGTGGAGTACTAAGCATATTTCAGGGTTCTTATAGATTTTTGTTATCCAAAGAACTTTTTAGGGAAGAAAGTAAGAAATTTTCAAAAAACAAAATTTTAAAATATTTATACATGTATTTAAAATATTTGTCTTATTTTTTGAAATTGAATTATTTTTGTGGTATTGTGTTGTGCTCTATCTTACGTCTGCTTGATTCTGTTGAGCATCCAGATCCAGGAACTCTGCAGCTAAAATGGGGTGCGTCCAGAGGGATCTAGGTCTGAGTCGAGTGGGTCTGGCTGGGCAGTTAAACGGGTGACGTGTGGTCCCTGGTCATAATTGGGACATACATCCTGCACGTTGGCATCAATCCTTGCACTGTAGGAGTTGGATGCATCTGCCAGATCGTAATTGAGCTAGAACTACTCTGGTTTGCCGGGGGAGTTCGATTTCTTCAAGCGCAATGGGAGGCGGTCGTTCACCAAGGATCACATTTACCTGGTAGCTATTCACCGCATCTGCTGGCGTGCCTGTATGAATATTGTCTAGTCCCACTTGATGAGCCACTTGATCTAGAGGTTCTTTCTTGTAGCGCTGAACTTCACGCTCCAGAGTGGTGGATACCTATCCACAAGATGATGATTTGGATGGTCTCTGCGATAACAGCTCAGAAGGAATTGCTTAGACAGCATGTATGTCTCGGACGGGTAGGATCTTTGTCTACTGATGGAGGTGGTTCGTAAGTGAACTGAGGACACCTTGTGGTTCGAAGAGCGGCATTTCAACATATCTGAATACTATTCCACTGCATGCCACAGAGCTGACGAGACCGCAATGGCGCTGCAGAACGTTGACTTGAGGACCTTGTTCCTTCTTTTGACGCCAAGTGTATCCCATACTTGATGGTCGGAATTTTTTCTCCATCGACCATAAAATTCAGCTTATTTTTCACCTCACTCGTATTTGTAGCGAACAATGTGGCAGAAGGTTTGGTGGCAGATATCCCTAGATCTCTTGCAGCGAACTAAGAGGCAATTTCGTTGAGGTTGATTATGTTCAACCTATCGCAGATGTCATCAATGGGTGGGGGCCTGATGTCATGATAGTACAATCGTCCTCACATGATACGATCTCTATGCCGTCTGGAAGGGGTGGAATGGAGGATAGGGAGAAGTTAAACAGTGCCGGAGATATAACTCCGCCTTGGGGAACTCCCTGCTTCACTCTACGGTGCATCGTACCCTACAGATAATTAGCGATACAGCGTTTCAGTCCTGGATGGTGGGACGTATTGGCGATGTCCTCAAATAGTTTGGCATGGTTGACTGTGTCGAATGCCTTAGATAGTTCCAGTGCCACAAGGACCGTCTTATCACTTGGCCTGGTCTTATTAAAGCCACAACAAATGTGTGCGGTGATAGCATGCGAAGTAGTTGTTGTGATAAGCAGTCTTCGAAATCCATGCTGATGCTCGGCGAATGGAAATTCTCCAATGGGACTCGGGAGGAGTAGTCCCTCAAGCGTCTTGGCTCGGTCTGTAAGACTCCCTCTTACTCGGATCCCTTCCAGGTTTCAGTAGGATCACTCTGCCCATCTTACAGACATCGGGTACTATAAGACTGTTCAAAGACAGGTTGAGGACAGTTGCAAGGTATACGACTGCAGGTACATCCAGAGATTCTGAGTGGGCCTTGGATGGCTTGGCGCCACGTAAATTGTGATGGCTGTCCATCGGCTTGAAGACCACGGATACGACGAATGGCTCTCCTCCTAGCCCTGTCACTCTCGGGATTATAATAAATTGACGGTTGAATAACTTGATGCATCTCTTCGGATCAGTCACAGCGATTTCGCCACAAGTGACTAAGGTCCTGTCATCCCGTCTACAGAGGTTGGAGAATGACGTAACAGTAGACCATGTGCATGGTGGCATGGGGATGTGCCAAATACGATTTCAATCGGTCTATATCCTGATATAGCTCCCATATAAACCAATCTCCCGATTTGACTTCTTGAGCCCTTAAAAGCGCCAATATTTGTCCGATATGGCTGAAATTTTGCATGTAGTGTTCTAAAGCCATGTACGATCAAATCGGTCTATAACCCTCCTGATGTCCCCATACAAACTGTTCTTCCTATTTCATTTCTTGAGCCGCAATTTTTGTCCGATTTGGCTGCAGTGTTTGTTATGACTTTCAACAACTGGGCCATGTACGGTCTAAATCGGCTTGATATAGCTCCCATATTAAGCGATAACCCGATTTGACTTCTTGAGTCCTTAGCCGCAATTTTTGTCCGATTTGACTGAAATTTTGTAGACTATGTTCTGTTACGACTTCTAACAACTGTGCCAAATACGCTCCAAATTAGTCTATAACCTGATAAAGTTGCCATATAAACCGATCTCCCGTTTTGACATCATTAGCCCCTGGATGCCGCAGTTTTCGATCGATTTTGTCAAAATTTTGCACTTAGTAATCTGTTATGATTTCCAACAACAGTCATTTTCTGTCATATACGGTCCAAAAAACATACAAAATTAGTAATATTACAGGGATGTCAAAAGTTTTTTGGATTTTTGGTCGAAGCCAGAAAGTTTTTTTTGGTCCACGGTATAATAACTTTGTGCATTTGTTTGCTTAGAAAGAGAAGAGCTAGAGCCATCGATAAGTGTACCAATTCTTTTAGAATCACTTCCTGATTCGATTTAGCTATGTCTGACCATGAATTCTTGTAATCAAGGCACAGGTCCGATTTTCATAAAATTTTGCACAAGTCACTTTTTTTGGCATTAAGTGTTTTGCTTGTTTTTTTATACCCACCAGCGATGGATGGAGGTATATTAATCTTGTCATTCCGTTTGTAATACATCGAAATATCCATTTCCGACCCTATAAAGTATATATTCTTGATCAGCGAAAAAATCTAACACGATCTAGCCATGTCCGTCCGTCTGTCTGTTGAAATCACGGTACAGCCTATAAAAATACATATATTAAGCTGAATCTTTGCAGATTCTTTTTTTTTTTTTTGTCCATAAGTGCGTTAAGTTCGAAGATGGGCAGTATCGGACTATACATTGATATAGCCCCCATATAGACCGATCCGCCGATTTAGGGTATTAGGCCCATAAAAGCCACATTTATTATCCGATATTGCCAAAATTTGGGACAGTGGGTTGTGTTAGGCCCCTTGATATATTTTTGCAATTTGGCTCAGATCGGTCCAGATTTGGATATAGCTGCCATAGAGACCGATCTCTCGATTTAAGGTTTGGGCCCATAAAAGGCGCATTTCTTGTCCGATGTCGCCTAAATGTGGGACAGTAAGTTAGGCCCCTAAATATCTTTCCGCAATATGGCACAGATCGGTCCAGATTTGCCTATAGCTGCCATATAGACCGATCTCTCGATTTATGGTCTTGGGCCCATAAAAGGCGCATTTATTGCCCGATTACGACGAAATTTGGGACAGAGAGATGTGTTAGGCCCCTCAACATTCGTCTTCAATTTGACTCATATCGGTCAAGATTTGGATATAGCTGCCATATAGACCGATCTCCCGATATGATGTTTTGGGTCCATAAAAAACGCATTTATTGTTCGATTTCGTCGAAATTTGGGTCAGTGAGTTGCGTTAGGCCCTTCAACAACTTTTAGTAATTTGGCCCAGTTCGGTCCATATTTATATATAGCTGTCATATAGATTGATCTCTCGATTTAAGGTCTTGCGCCCATAAAAGGCGCAATTATTGTCTGAATTCTCCGGAATTTGGGACAGTGAGTTGCGTTAGGCTCTTTAACAACTTTATGAAATTTTGCCCAGCTCAGTTCAGATTTCGATAGCCCTCTGCAATTTGGTCTAGTTCGGATCAGGTTCGGATATAGCTACCATATAGACCGATCTCTCGATTTAAAGTTTTGGCCCCATAAAAAGCACATTAATAATCTGAAATTTGACACAGTGACTTGTGCTAGGCTTTTCGACATCCGTGTCGTATATGGTTCAGATCGGTCTATATTTCGATATGGCTACCAAAAAGACCAATATTTTTTTCTATATGAAAAATCAGCAATTACTTTTTGGGCAACCCAATAATAATCGGCCCAGTCGAACTTAACGCCTTTTTACTTGTTATTACTTGTTATAGCCACCATCGTAGCATGGGGGGTATATTCATTTAGTCATTACATTTGCTACACATCGAAATATCAATTGACGACCCTACAAAGTATATATATTTCGGACCGTCGTAAAATTCTAAGACGATATAACGATGTCCGTGTGTCTGTAGCTGCCATATGGACCGATCTCCCGATAAAGGGTCTGAAGCCCAAAAAATCATTATTTTTTTATCCAATTTCACTGAAATTTGAAACAGGGAGTAGTTTTAGGCCACCCGGCATCCGATCTAAACATGGTAAAAATAAGACTGTACTTAGCTATAGCTGTCATATGGACCGATATGCCGGTAAAGGGTCTAAAACTCATAAAAGCTTTATTTATTATCCGATTTCGTTGAAATTTTAAATGCAAAATTCAACAGTGAGTTATTTTTACAAGATTACTCTATGTCCGTGCCGAATTTGGATGCATAAGTTATCCAATTTTCATCGGATTGTCACGAAACGGGGTGGGTATCCTTGCCTTTTTACTTGTTATACCCTCCACCATCGGTATACTAATTTCGTCATTCTGTTTATAACTACTCGAAATATTCGTCTCAGACTCCATAAAGTATATATATTCTTGATCGTCGCGACATTTTATGTCGATCTAGCCATGTCCGTCCGTCTGTCTATCGAAAGCACGCTATCTTCCGAAGGAGTAAAGCTAGCCGCTTGAAATTTTGCACAAATACTTCTTATTAGTGTAGGTCGGCTGGTATTGTAAATGGGCCATATCGGTCCATGTTTTGATATCGGTCAATAAACCGATATACACCCCATATAAACCGATACCCAAATTTGACTTCTTGAGCCCCTCGAAGCCTCAATTTTCTTTTAATGTGGCACGAAGACTTCTGGTATGACTCCCAGCGTCCGTGAGTAAGTATGATCCAAATCTATCTATTGGGTTGCCCAAAAAGTAATTGCGGATTTTTCATATAGTCGGCGTTGACAAATTTTTTCACAGCTTGTGACTCTGTATTTGCATTATTTCTTCTGTCAGTTATCAGCTGTTACTTTTAGCTTGCTTTAGAAAATAGTGTAAAAAAGTATATTTGATTAAAGTTCATTCTAAGTTTTATTAAAAATGCATTTCCTTTTTTTTTAAAAAAAATCCGCAATTACTTTTTGGACAACCCAATATATACTGATATAGGCCGCATATGAGTGGGTTTATTCAAAATTTCTTAAAAACAATACGAGTCTGACATGATTGGTGTCAGTTGTTGAATTCGCCAGCTCTATGGCATGGTGTATCCGTTTCCGTTGATTATTGCCACTACGGCATAGAATCCAGTTAGCAGCTGTCTTTGTGGGATACTAAAATTCCTTGATCTATTCCTCCATATTGTTCGCTTATAACCACGTTGTTCTGCTACTATTTGCGATAGGAGATCTGTGCTGTGTATTTTGGCCTGCAATATTCTTAACATGTCTGCTGTGTGCCTGCTTAGCATCTTCCTGGGCAAGGAAGGTGATCCGTCGGGCCTTTTCCACTGTGCGAGCATATACAGAATTTCAGAGGGTTAGTGCACTCCTTCATCTTGTGTCAACTCTAGCCGCATTTAATGCATTTCTATCGCGTTCCTTGCATTCTCACTGTAGCTGGCCTACTCCAAAACACCTGAAGCAGCGTTGTCTCTCATACCGGTATTTCAGCCGACAATTCGTCATTCCAATGAGCAACTTATTGGCGCAGCTAGCTACTAGGGAGAGGAAGGCCCTTCTCTGCTCTCTGGAATTAAGGTCAGTTAGCTGCACAGTTACTTCTTCAGCTGTTGTTTCCTTTGCTTGATCACTGGATCCGAGAACTCTTCGGGGTTGGAGAGGAAGTCCAAGTAGCGGATCTCGGTTGGCGCCTTTGGTTCTAGGTCCTGCACGACTGCAGCCTTCTTAAGGATACCCTTGAGGGATTCGTAGAACACTTCTTTATTTCCACCCCTGCCCCTAACGGGAGAACTGCCCTCGTTTTTATACTCATCACCACAAGATGGGGGGTATACTAATCCAGTCATTCCGTTTGTAACACCTCGAAATATTGATCTAAGACACTATTCTAAGTCGATCTAGCTATATCCGTCCGTCTGTCGAAATCACGATAGCGGTCGAACGCGTAAAGCTAACAGCGTGAAATTTTGCACAGCTATTGATGTAGGTCGTAGGGAATTGCAAATGGGCCATATCGGTTCTGATTTGGATATAGCTCCCATATCAACCGATCTCCCAATTTGATTTCTTGAGCCCCAGGAAGCCACGATTTCTTTACAAAGTGTTCTGTTCTGAGTTCCAAAAACCGCGCTAAGTATGGTTCAAATCGCTCTATAACCTGATTTAGCTCCCATATCAACCGATCTCCCAATTTGATTTCGTGAGTCCTTACAAGCCGCAATTTTAATCCGATTTCGCTGAAATTTTCTGTTAGGTCTTTCAACAATTGTACCAACTACGGTCAAAATCAGTCTATAACATGATATAGCTCCCATATAAACCGGTTTCTCGATTTTCCCTGTTTGGTTCCAAGAAGCTTTAATTTTTGCTGGTTTGACAGAAGTTTGGTATGTAGATTAAAATGATGCTCTTCAACTAAATTTATTTTGTATAAATTTTTACCAGCATCCATGGTGGAGGGTTCGCAACATTCGGCACGCTTTTACTTGTTGTTTTCTGGAGGGAGCGGATGGCGACTTCGACTTTCTCGGGTTTCGCCCGAGGTACCTAAGCACGTTTGCGTAACTGTGCCCCTATTTTGGCTTTATTATTGGTTTCCGAGCTTGCGGTTTTCGTCGCGTGGTCCTCTTCGGCGTCTTTGCCTGTACATTTCTTCAGCCGTTTTCGCTGGTGGTCTCATCTCTACAGCTTTGTCTTTCTTCTTCTTGTCAGGGATTTCATCGACTGGACTCGGTGCGCTCCTCTTGTTTTGCGCTGTAAAAGGCGTCGACATGTTATTTGATTTCGTGGGAGTCTCTGCTGTTCTTGGCCTGCTTTCCAGATTCTGATTCTCCACGGTTTTCCAGTTTTTGCGGTAGCTTCCTATAATGTCCCAGAGTTCCTCTTTATCTGACACACTATTTTGGACATGCCTGCTGATATTTTTCTGCCTTCCTATGGCCAGTCGTATTTGGCGAAGGACTTTCTTGCACTTTCCAAGCGCTTCTTCCTCTGAAAGTTGCAGCTTCGAAATGAACTGTTTTCAAAGAGAACTGGTGCTGTTCTTGCATGCTTCTGCGTTATTCTCTGCCCGGGGACAGTCTGACGTCATACTTCTTACTTCCTTTTTATACCCTATACCATAGGATGGGGGGTATACTAATTTCGTCATTCTGTTTGTACCTACTCGAAATATTCATCTGAGACCCCATAAAGTATATATATTCTTGATCGTCGCGACATTTTATGTCGATCTAGCCATATCCGTCCGTCTGTCTGTCGAAAGCACGCTAACTTTCGAAGAAGTAAAGCTAGCCGCTTGAAATTTTGCACAAATACTTCTTATTAGTATAGGTCGGTTGGTATTGTAAATGGGCCATATCGGTCAATGTTTTGATATAGCTGCCATATAAACCGATCTTGGGTCTTGACTTCTTGAGCCTCTAGAGTGCGCAATTCTTTTCCGATTGGAATGAAATTTTGCACGACATGTTTTGCTATGATATCCAACAACTGTGCCAAGTATGGTTCAAATCGGTCCATAACCTGATATAGCTACCATTTAAACCGATTTTGGGTCTTGACTTCTTGGGCCTCTAGAGAGCGCAATTCTTATCCGATTGGAATGAAATTTTGCATCACGTGTTTTGTTATTATATCCAATAAGTGTGCCGAGTATGGTTCAAACGGTCCATAACCTGATGTAGCTGCCATATAAACCGATCTGGGATCTTGATTTCTTGAGCCTCTAGAAGTCGCAATTATTATCCGATTTGCCTGAAATTTTGTACACGGATTCTCTCATGACCATCAACATACGTGTTTATTATAGTCTGAATCGGTCTATACCCCGATACAGCTCCCATATAAATCGATCTCTCTATTTTACTTCTTGAGGCAACAAAGAGCGCAATTCTAATTCGAATTGGCTGACATTTTACACAGGTCTCCAACATATAATTTAATTGTGGTCCAAACCGGACCATATCTTGATATCGCTCTAATAGCAGAGCAAATATTTTCTTATATCCTGTTTTGCCTAAGAAGAGATGCCGGGAAAAGAACTCGTCAAATACGATTCATGGTGGAGGGTATATAAGATTCAGCCCGGCCGAACTTAGCACGCTTTTACTTGTTCTGCCTTCCTATGGCCAGTCGTATTTGGCGAAGGACTTTTTTGCACTTTCCAAGCACTTCTTCCTCTGAAAGTTGCAGCTTCGAAATGAACTGATTTCAAAGAGAACTGGTGCTGTTCTTGCATGCTTCTGCGTTATTCTCTGCCCGGGGACAGTTTGACGTCATACTTCTTACTTCCTTTTTTTACTCGACATTGGGCCCGGAGGCTCGTGGAGAACTCACCGGTGGTCGGTGGACTTTTGATCTCCTTCCAAAGATCGATTCTATCTCCTCTGCTGCTGTGTTGGTTGGTGTCCCCAGTTTGATTGGGCCCCAACTTTGAGCTGTTGTCTGTTCCGAAAATGCAGCAGCCCTTCATGTTGACCGCGAGGCTGCCTTTGCTCGCGAGGGTTGACGCAAGACCTTGGGAGTACTTGCGGTCAGAGCCAGGTCGGGCATTAATCTGGATATCATATCTACAAAACCTACATTACCAAATTAATGGCTAAGAGGTACAGAGCATTCTCTAAGCCCTGCCAGGGTTTTAGCGGGACGGAGGCAGCGGTGGCATTAGTCTGAAATCCATTTCGTGAGGGACGTCACTCCCTCCTACTCAAGCAACGGAAAACCACAGCCGTCAGCTTGTAGCATCAATCTAAATCCGTTATCAAAATCATATTCCAGTGTACGCGCTAGGGTCAAGGGAATCCACGGTGGCATCCACTGCATCTATCTGTAGAGCACCCCTGTGGGTGGATACTTAGGCAACTGGCGGCATCCGTGCGCCATGTCGTGAAGATGTCATCGGGTATAAACGCCTTTTTGGTACCATGTCCTCGGTTTTCACCGCTCAAGGTCGGGATCATTCAGCTATCCGCCACCTGCTAACCCCGATAGTAGCCAAAGCTCGGCCCTACCTATGATTTAATAATCCAATATGTGATACCAATATGTTTATAAAATAATACAACGTCACACTTAATTTTTCCCGCAAACTAGGGAAATTGTAAAATTTATGATACATGTGAGTATTATGGAAAATTAATAACCGTACGATTCAATGGCCTACTTCAACAGTATCAGCAATCATTCGCTAAGTAGTCCACATTTGGAAATGTTGTTTTAAGAAATTTTGTTTTAACATTTATTTGTAAGTAAATACTGGAATTGCATGTTAACTATTCGGTTTTCTCTAAGCGCCGCTATTGGCTGCTCTTGAAAGTAGTTCCCTATCAAAAATTTAAGATTCAATTTCTCTCTGTTTACCATTGCAATTTGCCTACCACAAATCTCATAAAAGTTTACCCTCCATTCAATGAATGATTTGCATTGAGCATTAACAAACAATGAGCGGGCTTTCCCGATGAACGACAACAAACGACATTGAAGCACATAAACTTTGGCAATAACAACTCAGAAATTGTTGGTTAAACGTTTTGTGTAAACACACATTCAAGAATAACAAATCGCATTGCTGCAGCAAGTCAACACAACATTATTGTTGACGCAGCTTTGGCGAAATTGATTGAAGCGATACTTTGCGCCAGAATACTAACATGCACTGAGTAATGTTAGTACTCTGGAGTACTTCTCAGAATATACACACACGGGGTACAGGTACAGAATCAACACAAAATAATGAAAGCAATGCAATGGCAGTTTTATTTACTGCACGAATGATTTTCTAGAAATCTTTACAATGTGGGGGGTTTTTGTAATTTTTAATTGTTGGAAAGTGTGTGTGGGAGAATTTTAAGTGGAACGCTCATCGCTGGTACTCTGAATCACAAATACGAGTATTCCATTCAAGTCATAAGTATGCTTCGTTTCTTTATCAACTTTAGTTACTATAACATGTCGTAACGTGAGGCCTTTCCGCGAAAATGTCGTGAGTAACAAAATCCAAATTTTACAGGAGGCGGTTTTTATCAAAAAACCTTTGATAAATTCATGATTGGCCATTAAAATTTGGTAGTGGACGTCTACTAAAGCATATTAACGAAAATGTAAAATAATTTTTGTAATACTTGCTGTTTATGTCGCTGACATAATTTTTCGCGGACACTCTGGAAGGCTAGTTCTCAATAAAATGGCGGATACTTCATCATATAACGTAGAGATCGCATTTTTGTTCCGATTGTCTTGAAATTTGGCACAGTTGGCTTTTGAGGTCTATCGATAGAGCATACACAAATTCGTTGAGATCAGTTCAAATCGGTTTTTGAAAACTATTGAAAATCAGTAAGGAAAGGCAAAAGTCGAGGGGAGCAGACTATGTCATCCGGTTGCCCAAAAAGTAATTGCGGATTTTTCATATAGTCGGCGTTGACAAATTTTTTCACAGTTTGTGACTCTATAATTGCATTCTTTCTTCTGTCAGTTATCAGCTGTTACTTTTAGCTTGCTTTAGAAAAAAAGGTGTAAAAAAGTATATTTGATTAAAGTTCATTCTAAGTTTTATTGGGTTGCCTAAAGTAATTGCGGATTTTTTAAAAGAAAGTAAATGCATTTTTAATAAAACTTAGAATGAACTTTAATCAAATATATTAATGCCATTTTGTTCGATAACCTTTTGCCATCTTCCTGGCAAATTTAGTATTCCACGCTCATAGAACTTCTGGCCTTTATCTGCAAAAAACTGAACCAAGTGCGATTTTATCGCCTCATCATTGCCGAAAGTTTTACCATTTAAGGAGTTCTGCAAAGATCGAAATAAATGGTAGTCTGATGGTGCAAGGTCAGGGCTATATGGTGGATGCATCAAAAGTTCCCAGCCAAGCTCACTCAGTTTTTGGCGAGTGACCAAAGATGTGTGCGGTCTAGCGTTGTCCTGGTGGAATATGACACCTTTACGATTGACCAATTCTGGTCGCTTCTCCTTGATGGCTGTATTCAATTTGTCCAATTGTTGACAGTAAACATCCGAATTAATCGTTTGGTTCCTTGGAAGCAGCTCAAAATATACCACACCCTTCCAATCCCACCAAACAGACAGCATAACCTTCTTTTGGTGGATATCAGCCTTTGAAGTGGTTTGAGCTGGTTCACCATGCTTGGGCCATGCTCGTTTTCGACTAACGTTGTTGTAAACAATCCATTTTTCATCTCCAGTTATGATTCGTTTTAAAAACGGATCGAATTCATTGCGTTTAAGGTGCATATCACAAGCGTTGATTCTTCGGTTTGTTAAATGAATTTCTTTCAATACATGTGGTACCCAAATATCAAGCTTTTTCACCAGTCCAAGACTTTTTATATGATAATGAACGGTTGATTTTGGTATATTTAACTTCTCTCCTATCTCATGCTCAGTGACATGACTATCCAATTCGATTAATGCTTTGATTTGGTCATCATCAACTTCATTTGGCCGAAGTTTATGATGACCAATTACTTTTTGGGCAACCCAAAAAAAGATTCGGCCGGGCCGAATCTTATATACCCTCCACCATGGATCGCATTTGTCGAGTTCTTTTCCCGGCATCTCTTCTTAGGCAAAAAAGGATATAAGAAAAGAGTTGCTCTGCTATTAAAACGATATCAAGATATGGTCCGGTTCGGACCACAATTAAATTATATGTTGGAGACCTGTATAAAATTTCAGCCAATTCGTATATGAATTGCGCCCATTGGGGCTCACGAAGTAAAATAGAGAGAACGATTTATATGGGATCTGTATCGGGCTATAGACCGATTCAGACCATAATAAACACGTTTGTTGATGGTCATGAGAGGATCCGCCGTACAAAATTTCAGGCATATCGGATAATAATTTCGACCTCTAGAGACTCAAGAAGTCAAGATCCCAGATCGGTTTATATGGCAGCTACATCAGGTTATGAACCGATTTGAACCTTATTTGACACAGTTGTTGAAAGTAAAAATAAAATACGTCATGCAAAATTTCGGCCAAATCGGATAGGAATTGCGCCCTCTAGAAGCTCAAGAAGTCAAATCGCCAGATCTGTTTATATGACAGCTATATCAGGTTATGGACCGATTTTAACCACACTAGGCACAGTTGTTGAATATCATAACGAAATACCTGGTGCCAAAATTCATTCAAATCGGATAAGAATTGTGCCCTCTAGAGGCTCAAGAAGTCAAGACCCAAGATCGGTTTATATGGCACCTATATCAGGTTATGGACCGATTTGAACCATACTCGGCACAGTTGGTGGATATAATAACAAAACACGTTGTGCAAAATTTCATTCCAATCGGATAAGAATTGCGCACTCTAGAGGCTCAAGAAATCAAGACCCAAGATCGGTTTATATGGCAGCTATATCAGGTTATAGACCGATTTGAACCATACTTGGCACAGTTGTTGGATATCATAACAAAACACGTCGTACAAAATTTCATTCGGATCGGATAAGAATTGCGCACTCTAGAGGCTCAAGAAGTCAAGACCCAAGATCGGTTTATATGGCAGCTATATCAGGTTATGAACCGATTTGAACCATACTTGGCACAGTTTTTGGATATCATAGCAAAACACGTCGTGCAAAATTTCATTCCAATCGGATAAGAATTGTGCACTCTAGAGGCTCAAGAAGTCAAGACCTAAGATCGGTTTATATGGCAGCTATATCAAAACATGGACCGATATGGCCCATTTACAATACCAACCGACCTACACTAATAAGAAGTATTTGTGCAAAATTTCAAGCGGGTAGCTTTACTCCTTCGGAAGTTAGCGTGCTTTCGACAGACAGACGGACGGACGGACCGGCGGACGGACGGACATGGCTAGATCGACATAAAATGTCACAACGATCAAGAATATATATACTTTATGGGGTCTCAGACGAATATTTCGAGTAGTTACAAACAGAATGACGAGATTAGTATACCCCCCATCTTATGGTGGAGGGTATAAAAATGCATTTACTTTTTGGGCAACCCAATAGCATACCTATTGAAGTATCGAAACGAAACTTGTAAAACTTTCTAACGATAGAACCTAAATTGTGGTTACTACAGCCTTAAAGGGCCATATCGGATGACTTTGATGAAATTTTGTCACATACTGGGACGGCAAATAAAACATCTAACGCTAAATTTCGTAAATATAGGGAAAATATTGGGGTTCTATATAAATGGGGGTTATATCTAAATCTGTATGGCTTTTGATTAAACTTTGCACTCATACTTGGATGCCAAATATATTTCTGTATGACAAATTGACTGATTCGATCTCAGATCCGGCCCGGAATATTTTAGCGTAACATTCTCTTATGGTAGAACTTCAGCCCGGACTGGACCCCCTTGAAATTAGTCAAACATGTCAACATTTTTGAGTTGGTATGTAAAGCGCCATGATCCTTTTGACAAATTTCTGCTAATGAAGATTCTGGCGAATCAGAAATCGCGATACAGATAGCTGGTCAAATACTTTTAATACATTTTTTTAAAGACAGTGAGAAACTCTAAAGACAACCGCACCTCGAGATTATTTTTTTAAGAGAAAATTTCAATAAAATTTGTAGTGCCTGCTCAATGCATTTTGAGGCACCGCATTTTACCTTAACATTTTTAAAGTATTTTTATTAGGCTTATCTGTCCCCATCAACATTTTTCTAAAATTATTTCTCCAGATAAATATTAATAAATATTTTTAAACACAAAATTTTAACCCATTAAGCTTGCACAATTATTTACGATTATTTTATGCAAATGTTGACCGTGACTGCGTCTCAAATGGTCCAACTGCTTACTCCAATTTTGGTCTGTATCTCACGAATAAATCCTTCAATGTTGTCTCCAATGCATCAATTGAAGTGGGCTTGTCTGCTCAATGCGTCAATTGAAGCGGGCTTGCCTGCCCCACAAAAAAAAAGTCTAAAGGTAATAAATCGCACGAACTAGGCGGCCAATTAACCGGTTCCGAACGTGAAATAAAATGCTCAGCGAACTCACCTCTCAATAAGTCCATTGTTGCGCGTGCTGTGTGGCACCGTCTTGTTGAAACCACATGTTATGCAAGTCAAGCTCCTGTATTGTAGGCACAAAAAGTTGGATATCATCTCACGGTAGCGCTCACCATTCACAGTTACGTTACGATTCGCATCATCCTCGAAGAAGTACGGTCCAATTATGCCACCAGTCCATAAACAGCAACAGACTGTAACTTTCTCTGGCTGCATTGCCAGCTCTTGCAATGCTTCTGGCTGATCTTGCAATGCATCGGGCACTCCTAAATCGACAATTCCGCTTATTTACACATTGAGCCAAAAATGAGCTTCGTAGATGGAATGGAAAAAGCGCGCCATGAATTTTCTTAACAGACCACGCACTTTGATAATAAAATTCAATAGTTTACAAGTGTTGTTCGTTTTTAAGACGATTCATGGTTAAATTATAGACCAAACCGAAGATGTTTGACAGTGAAACAAAACACGAAGCGTGCGTGAACTGTTAAGCCAGTGTTGCCAAAAAGATAATTAC
The DNA here is from genome assembly GCF_963082655.1 of Stomoxys calcitrans. Taxonomy (NCBI): domain Eukaryota; kingdom Metazoa; phylum Arthropoda; class Insecta; order Diptera; family Muscidae; genus Stomoxys; species Stomoxys calcitrans. The sequence continues at coordinate 47,767,179 of NC_081552.1, forward strand.
TAAAGAATGACCTTCTATATTCATAATTTAGAGAATTTATATTAAAGTAGTTATTTTCTTAAATATTTTGAATTTTAAAAATGTTTGAAAAAGAAAAATGTATTTACAACAAAAAAAAAAAAAAAAAATAATTTTCGAAGAAAGTTGGATTTAAAGACTTTTTCATAAAATCGTATCTTCTGCCAAAAGAAGTAGTATTGCCAATGTTCTTATACCCTACATCACTACTGTGGTACAGGGTGTTATAACTTAGTGTATTTGTTTGTAACTCCCAGAAGGAAGAGAGCTGATTGGATTTAGCTATGTCTGTCTGTCCATGTTAATTTGCGTATAATAAAGCTCGAAATTTTCATTCGATTGTCTTCAAATTTGGTACAGGCATGTTTTTTTTGGCCTAGAGAAGAACCCTATTAAAATTGGAAAAAGTTGGTTCAGATTTGTATATAGCTCGTATACATATTTTCGTCCGATAGAACTAATATTGGAATAATGTGGTTAATTGTTAACCGTTTTTGTGGACATTTGGCAGGAAGTATTTTCTCTGGACTCCTGACATTACATGTGAACTTCATAGAAATCGGTTTAGATTTAGATTAAGCTCCCATTTAGATTAAGCTCTCCAATGTGTACCGATTGGGATAATATGGGTATCAAATGAAAGGTATTTGAGATTAGAGTACGAATATGGTATACAAGTTTCACTCTTAAGTTTCGGGGGGTCACCAACCCCAAAAAAGCTCCCAAGAGGGCACTTTCACCGCTTTGGTCAATATGGGTATCAAACTAAAGGTATTTGAAAGTAGAGTACGAACTTGGCATTAAAATGTTTCCCCAAGTATGGGTGACCCACCCCCAAAATCACCCCTAAAATCACCCCCAAAATCACCACCCAATAGGACTCTTTAACCGCTTTCAGCAATATAGGTATCAAATGAAAGATATTTAAAAGTAGAATACAAATCTGACACAAAAATTAATTTTTTTGGTGCATGAGGACCCCCTTCAAACCCCCAAAACTCCCAGCAGGACAAATTTACCGATTAGGACAATATGGATATCAAATGAAAGCTATTTAAAGATAGCGTCCAATGGTGATATAAAAATTTATTCTTGGTGTCTGAGGCGCCTCCACTCCCCCCAAAACCCCTCATGAGGAGATACTGAGCGACTGGGAAAATATGGGTATCAAACGAAAGATATTTGGAAGTTGAGTACTCATCTGTCATAAGAATTGGGTCCAAGGTGTTTACGGGGCCTCCCCAATCCAAAAAGCCTCAAAACGGGCATAAATGTGCAACGTTACAAAATGAGTATCGAATAAAACGTCCTTGCGAGTTGATTACGAATTTGGTATCCACAATTATGACAGAGTCTGGGACCGACCCACCCACTAAATACTCTTCAAAAGGACGTGTAGTTCGATCGGTATAATATGTCAATTAAAAAAAGTCTATGACAATGTATTTCGAATCTAATGTTGGTATAAGGATTCAAGAACCGTTCCGCAGGACATTAGATCGCAACAATAAAAGATTTGACTTAATTGTCGTTTGATTCTTAGCGTCGGGGGGAGTGACCCTCTCCTCCCAATAAATGTAACGCCAAACTGTCATGTAGGATGACTGAGAAAATATCGTACTCAAATGAAAACTATGTGGCCTCATCTAGACTTGAAGAGGTCTACTGCTTTGCTGTCATTGGCTAGAACAGACGTCTCAGTCATTGTGTCCGTCATGACAGGTCACTGTCTAATCAGAAAACATGCTTACCGACTGAAAGTTGTCAGCAATTACTTTTGCAGAAGCTGTAGGGGCATCGAGGAAGAAGAGACTATAGAACCCCATCTCTGTGTGTGTCCCGCACTAGCAGTTCAAATGTGCGACCAAGTCTTTGGGGGCTATCCCTTCCCACAAAAAACACCAAAGCGATAAAATTTACGACCATAGCAATATGGGCCGTAAATGAAAGTTCTTTGCTAGTCAAGCACGAATGTAATATCCATGCTCGGGAAAAAGTGTCTATGGGGCCACCCCACCCCGATAGTACCACCTAAATAGGACGTATTTGCTGATAATTGCAACAAGGGGCTCAATTAAGAGGGTATTTTAGAGTAGATCACGAATCTGATAGATATTTTTAGAGCCAAGTCACTGAATGGCCGCCTCATCCCCCAAACCCAACGTGTAAGCCGTTTATGGAAATATGGGGCTCAAATGAAAGGTAATTGGGATAATACCACGAATCTGAAGTCAACATTTGGGACCAACTGTCTAGGTGACGTACCACCCCCATAATAACCCCCAAATAGGACGTATTAACTCCTTGAATCCTTAAGGGGTGAAGCAAGATATTGATAGTTTTTAGGGCCCATAAATAAGGGGTTTAAAAAAAAAGGAATTTGTCGGTTAGACAGTTGGTACCGAATGTTGATATCGCATCCGTAGTCTACTCCCAATTAACTTTAATTTGAGCCCCATATTTTCATAATCGAGAAACATGACCTTCGTCCGACAATTGGATATCAGATATGTTTACTACTCTTTAATACCTTTGTCGTGATTGGACTATATATATATATTAGGTAGGTTTGGGCAGGTATCCGAAATTTGGATACCAAATTTTTGGTTTGTATTGTAGGTTACTATAAGAGAGCACACAAAATTTCGCTTAAATCACACCACCCATCTCCGAGATCGGATGTTTCTGAAAATTTGGTTAAGGGGGAGGGTCCGCCCCCTTCAGATATCAAAAAATGTAGTACCCTATTTTCACCACGGGATCATAATGCACCATCTGTGAAAATTTCAAGAAAATCGGTTCAGCCGTTTCCGAGTCTATAAGAAACACACACAAACAAACAAACAAAGCGTTTGTAGAATTGTGTACAACGTTTTCCTCGATGCCTACCACAATATCTAAGAAGTTTGGTCAAAATCGGTTTATGTTCGTCAGATTTTGGGTAATTTGCAATAATGTTGACTTTTATTAACTGTAGTTATTACAGTTTGAACATATTTGCTTTGCTCGAAATTTAATACGGGTTGTTTAACAACCCATCTGAAAACATCCGCCTAGGTCCACAAAATTGGTTCAGAATTAGATATAGCTACCGCCTTGTACTTATAGGCTAGGTGTAGGGTATTATATAGTCGGCACCGCCCAACTTTTGCCTTTTTTTACTGGTTTTTTATAGAAGAGCTTACCCCTTAGCCATTGTAGTGTCTTTCATAGCTTCTGCTTACTCTAGTTAGATTCACATTAACTGCAAATTCCATGGAATATTCATCGTGGATTCGTTTGGAATATATGCACATTGCACTGCAATTGTTCGTTGTCGGCTACTTGTGCGGATATCTAAACAGGCGTATAATCATTTAATTGCCACTTGAAAACTTTAATGCCGCACAATTGATGCGGGTGAGTATAGCACGGTAGCAACGTTTGCTCAACGTTGTTGTTTGCCCAACTGATTGACGTTCTACAATTGTTCTATACGTCGAATGTAAAAGGGATATCAATATCGTCACTGAATGGCATTCGAAGTACCCACATGCATAGTGAGCGTTTGCCCATACACACACACAATCAAGCACCCATTGAAATGGTTATGTGCACCAAAGTGTAGTTGCAGTGCATAACCAAACACTCATTTGTAAATCTCCATAATGCCTATATGTTCTCAGTTCTAAATATTCGAAAATCCTCTCCAAGTAAAGCCATTAGTATACACATACGCACGCATGGTGTACAATATATTTGAATCCCATTTCTATATTCACATATGCAAATAGACACTGAAAATCGATTGGTGTCATTGGTGTTCGTCGATATGTTCGAGGCTAAAATTGGAAATATTGAACATATTTTCGGGGTCTCCTAGAAAATCAGCGTTGGCAAGGAATAGGTATGTGGTAAAGTCGGACAAAGCAAACCTCTTGATACTCTACACTACAATCTTGAGCTAAATTCGTACTTATTGCGAGAGTCATAGAGGAAATCGCTATGAACATTTTGAGAAGATCGGCTGATTAATGCGTTAGTTCAAATTTCGTTAGAATGTATGTTTTGCCCAAGAACATTCCATTAAGGAACAGGGGCAATATCAATGAGTGCAGTTCGATTCAAGTTTAAGCTCAATGATAAGGGGCCTCCTTTTTATAGCCGAGTCCGAACGGCATGCCGCAGTGCGACACCTCTTTGGAGAGAAGTTTATATGGCTTAGTACCTCACAAATGTTGCCTGCATTAGGAGGGGAAAACCACCACTGAAAATTTCTCAGGATTCCAACCCGGGTGTTCAGCGTCATAGGCGGACATGTAACCTCTGCGCTACGGCGGCCACCTGCCATCCGCCCATCAGACTCACTTTGACGTTTCGTCCATTGTGATGCCACAGGAACCGAGAAAAGGAGGATGCCTTCTAGTTCCTACTATTGAACCACCCAGATCGCTTTAAAAAGCCCAACAACTTGCGAATGTTCACATCCGATAAATCACACAAGTTCTCAAAGAAAGGAGGACCTAAAGTGGGACTTCTTCTGTCTATCAGTGCGGTACACATACACAGCAGAAGTTTTATAGTCTCCTCTTCTCGACGTCCTCACGTCCTTGGGTAGAAGTCGTTACTTGCCACCATCAGTCTGCCAGCATGTCTTCCGATTGAGACATCTGTACCAGTCAGCGACAGCAAAGCGGAAGAAATCTTAAAGTAGGGTTTGGGTCACATAATTTTGGAGTGAGCCGTGCGTCATATATGGAGAAGCTACCCACACAAGATAGTCTAAAGGCGTTAAATCGCACGATCTAGACGGCCAATTGGCCGGTGCCGAACGTGAAGTAAAATGATCACCGAATTCGTGATGCATGTGGCACAGTCTTGTTGATACCACATGTCATGCAAGTCAAGCTCTTGCTTTCGGGCAAAACAAGTTGGATTTACAGTCACGTTACCATTCTTATCATCTTTGAAGCAGTACGGTCCAATTATGCCACCAGCCCATAAACCGCACCAAACTGTGACTTTTTCTGGATGCATTGGTTCCTCTTGCAACGCTTCTGGCTTATCTTCACTCTAAAATCGACAATTCTGCTTATTTACGTACCCATGGAGCCTAGAAAGAGCTTCGTGATGAACTTTATTTACAGAGCACGCATTTTGATATCAAAATTCAATAATTTGCAAGCGTTGTTCGTTTGTAAGACGATTAATGGTTAAATTATAGACCAAGCTGAAGATGTTTGACATTGCAACAAAACACGAAGCGTGCGAGAGCTGTTTAAACCAATGTTGCCAAAAAGATAAAACCTAAAAATTCACTCTTTATATATATTCTAGATCATGATATTTGTGAGACAAGTAAAAAGGCGTTAAGTTCGGCCGGGCCGAACTTTGGATACCCACCATCTCGGGTATATATGTAAACCACCTTTCATCAAAATTCGATGAAAATTTCATACCTTATACTCATATACCTCATACCGATCTGAACTATATACGACGCGGATGTCGAAAAGCCGAACATAAGTCACTGTGTCAAATTTCACTGAAATCGGATTATAAATGCGCCTTTTATGGGGCCAAGACTTTAAATCGAGATATCGGTCTACATGGCAGCTATATCCAAATCTGGACCGATTTAGGCCAAGTTGCATAAACATTTCGAAGAGCCTAACACTAAGCACTGTCCCAAATTTCGGCGAAATCGGACAATAAATGCCTCTTTTATGGGCCCTAAACCTTAAATCCAGAGATCGGTCTATATGGCAGCTATATTCAAATCAGGACTGATCTGGGCAAAATTTGAAGAAGGACATCGAAGAGCCTAACCAAACTCACTGTCTCAAATTTCATCGACTTCGGACAATAAATGCGTCTTTTATGGCCCAAAAACCTAAAACCTAGATATCGGTCTATATGGCAGCTATATCCAAATCTGGACCGATATGTGCGATATTGCAGAAGTATGTCAAGGGGCTTAACTTAACTCACTGTTTCAAATTTCGGGGACATTTGGCAATAAATAAGCATTTTATGGGCCCAAAACCATAAATCAAGAAATCGGTCTATATGGCAGCTATATCCAAATTTGAACCGATCTGGACCAAATTGAAGAAATGTGTCAAAGGGCCTAACACGTCTCACTGTCCCAAATTTCAGCAAAATCGAATAATGAATGTGGCTATTATGGTCCTTACACCATAAATCGGAGGATCGATCTATATGACAGCTATGTCCAAATCTGAGCCGATCTGAGCCAAATTGACAAAGGATGTCGATGGGCCTTACACAATTCACTGCCCCGAATTTCATCAAAATCGGATAATAAATGTGGCTTTTATGGGCCTAAGACCCTAAACCGGAGGATCGGTCTATATGGCAGCTTTATCCAAATCTGAATCGATCTGAGCCAAATTGACAAAGGATGTCGAAGGGCCTAAGACAACTCACTGTCCCAAATTTCAGCGAAATCGGATAATTAATGAGGCTTTTATGGGCCTAAGACCCTAAATCGGAGGATCGGTCTATATGACAGCTATATCCAAATCTGGACCGATCTGAGCCAAATTGACAAAGGATGTCGAAGGGCCTAAGACAACTCATTGTCCCAAATTTCAACAAAATCGGATAATAAATGTGGCTTTTATGGGCCTAAGACCCTAAATCGGCGGATCGGTCTATATGGGGGCTATATCAAGATATAGTCCGGTATAGCCCATCTTCGAACTTAACCTGCTTATGGACAAAAAAAGAATCTGTGCAAAATTCAGACGGACGGACATGGCTAGATCTAGATTTTTACGCTGATCAAGAATATATATACTTTATAGGGTCGGAAATGGATATTTCGATGTGTTGCAAACGGAATGACAAAATGAATATACCCCCATCCTTCGGTGGTGGGTAGAAAAATATGCCATGTAAGAACTTCTGAACAAAGCGGTATCGCACTGTGTCACGCCGTTCGGGCACGGCTATAAAAGCGTGGTCGCTTATCATTGAGCTTAAACTTAAATCGGATATCATTCATTGATTGAGAAATTTGTTCCTCTTCCGTAATGAGTTCATGGGTAAATTTTAAAGATATAAACAAAATCATTCATACTTCAAAACAAAACAAGTAAAAAGGTGTTAAATTCGGCCGAGCCGAAATTAGGATACCCACCACTTCGGGTAAACCACCTTTCTTCATAATCCGGGGAAAAATGCATAATTTATGCCCCATAGCAGCTATATCGAAATATGGTCCACCACCACCTCACATTTCCTCAAAATCGAAAATTGCCAAAATTCTTATTACTGTGAAATTGGCGAACATACATATATTCATTTAGTCATTCCGTTTGCAACACATCGAAACATAAATTTTCGACCCTTCAAAGTATAAATATTTCGGATTGCCGTAAAATTCTAAGACGATTTAACGATGTCCGTGTTTTATGATGCACGCTAGTTAAGTTCTTGAACGGGCCAAATCGGACCATATTGGGATATAGCTACTATATAGACCGATCTTTCGATAAAGGGTCTAATGCCCATAAATGCTTTATTTTTTATCCGATTTCGCTTAAAATTGAGTAGCTTTAGGCTTCTCGACATCTGACCCAAATATTATTCAGATCAGACTATATTTAGATATAGCTGTCATATAGACCGATCTCCCGTTAAAGGGCCTAAAGCCCATAAAAGCTTTTTGTTTCTTATCCGATTTCGCTGAAATGTGAAATATTAAGCAGCTAGAGACCACCAAACATCCGACATAAATATGGTTCAGATAAGACTATATTTAGATATAGCTGTCATATAGACTGATCTGCCGATAAAGGGTCTGAAGCCCATAAAAGCTTTATTTATTGTATTACCCGATTTCGCTGAAATTTGAAGTAGTAAGTTGTTCTAAGCCTCCCGTCCATAAAACCTTTTTATATTACCCGATTTCGCTGAAATTTGAAACAGTAAGTTATTCTGAGCCTCCAGATATCTGACCTCAATTTGGTTCAGATTGGTCTATATTTAGATATAGCTGCCATATAGACCGATTTGCCGATAAAGGGTCTAAAGCCCATAAAGCTTTACTTTTTATTCGATTTCGCTTAAGTGAGTTTTTTAGGCCTCTCGACATGCGACCCAAATATGTTTTAGGTCGAACTATATTTAGATATAGCTGCCTATATATCGATCTATTGATAAAGGGTCTGAAGCCCATAAAAGCATTATATTTTATCCGATTACGATGAAATTTGAAATAGTGAGTTTTTTTAAGCCTCCCGATATCCGCCCCAAATATAGGTCAGATCAGACTATATAGCTATAGCAGCCATATAGACCGATGTTCCAATTTAGTGTCTTAATCCCATAAAAAGTAGATTTATTGTCTGAAAATGTTACTTGTATATCAGTTCTCGAGACCTGAATAAAAAAACATCGAGACCAGCCCCTATTAAGATATAACTTCGTATATAGTAGTAGAGTTACAATTAAATAGGATGATTATTATATCCTTGGTTAGTTTGATCCAGATTTGGTTATAAGTGCCATATTGAACGATCTCTCGATTTAAAGTCGTGGCCCTATAAAAAGCGCATTTATAATCCGATTTCGTTGAAAATTGAAGCATTGACTTAAGTTAGGCTTTTCGACATCCGCGTCCTATATGGTTCAGATCGGTTTATATTTGGATATAGCTGCCAAAAATACCAATATTTTGTGCTATATAATTGAACAGTGACTTATATTTATTAGACCACTCAATGTCCGTGTCGAATTTGGGTGCATAAGTTATTCAATTTTCACCGGTTTGTGACGCAAGGGGGTTTACATATATACCTGAGGTGGTGGGTATCCAAAGTTCAGCCCGGCCGAACTTAATGCCTTTTTGCTTGTTTTTTATACCCACCACCGAAGGATGGGGTTATATTAATTTTGTCATTCTACTTGAAACACATCGAAATATCCATTTCCGACCCTACGAAGTATATATATTCTTGATCAGCGTAAAAATCTAAGACGATCTAGACATGTCCGTCCGTCTGTCTGTTGAAATCACGCTACAGTCTTTAAAAAAAGAGATATTGAACTGAAACTTTGCACTGATTTTTTTTTCCATAAGCAGGTTAAGTTCGATGATGGTCTATTGGACTATATCTTGATATAGCCCCCATATAGACCGATCCGCTGATTTAGGATGTTAGGCCAATAAAAGTCACATTTATTATCCGATTTTGCTGAAATTTAGGACAGTGAGTTGTCTTAGGCCCTTCGACATCCTTTGTCAATTTGGCCCAGATCGGTGCAGATTTGGATATAGCAGCCATATAGACCGATCCTCCGATTTAGGGTCTTAGGGCCATAAAAGTCAAATTTGTTATCCGATTGTACTGAAATTTGGGACAGTGAGTTGTGTTTGGCCCTTCGTCATCCTTCGTCAATTTGGCCCAGATCGGTCCAGATTTGGATATAGCTGTCATATAGACCGATCCTCTGAATAAGGGTCTTAGGCCCATAAAAGGCGCGTCTATTGTCCGATGTCGCCGAAAGTTTGGACATTGAGTTAAGTTAAACCCCTTGACATAGTTCTGCAATTTGGTCTAGATCGATCAAGATTTGCATATACCGATCTCACGATTTAAAGTCTTGGCCCCATAAAATGCCCATTTTTAATCCGATATGACTGAAATTTGAAACAGTGACTTATGTTAGGCCTTTCGACATCTATGTTGTATATGGTTCAGATCGATTTATTTTTATATATAGCTAATAAAAATACCAGTAAGTTGTTATAGACAGTTGAACAATGACTTGTACGTATTTGTATTTGGTACAAATCGGATTATATTTCATTATAACTGCTATGGGACATAAGGTATGCAATTTTCACCGGGTTTTGATGAAAGGTGATTTACATATATACCCGAGGTGGTATGTATCCAGAGTTCGGGCCGGCCCTAACTTACCGCGTTTTTACGTGTTTTTATACCCTCCACCATAGGATGGGGGGTATTCTAATTTCGTCATTCTCTTTGTAACTACTCGAAATATTCGTCTAAGACCCCATCGTCGTTACATTTTATGTCGATCTAGCAATGTCCGTCCGTCTGTTTGTCGAAAGCACACTAACTTCCGAAGGATTAAAGCTAGCACAAATACTTCTTATTAGTGTAGGTCGGTTGGTATTGTAAATGGGCCATATCGGTCCATGTTTTGATGTAGCTGCCATACAAACCGATCTTGGGTCTTGACTTCTTGAGCCTCTAGAGTGCGTAATTCTTATCCGATAGGAAAGAAATTGCACGACGTGTTTTGTTATGATATCCAATAACTTTGCCAAGTATGGTTGAAATCGGTCCATAACCTGATATAGCTGCCATATAAAGCCATCTTTTATCTTGACTTCTTGAGCTTCTAGAGGAAGCAATTATTGTCTGATTTGGTTGAAATTTTGTACTACGGCTTCTTCCATAACCTTCAACATACGGGTCCAATATGGTATGAATCTATCTATAGGCTTATACAGCTCCCGTATAAACCGTTCTCCCTATTTTACTTCTTGAGCCCCAATTCTTATTTGATTGGGCTGAAATTTTACCAATGACATCTACAATGGTCTCCAATATTCAATTCAATTGTAGTCCGAATCGGACCATTACATCATATAGCTCCAATAGCATAGCAATTCCTTTCTTTTATCTTTTGTTTGCCTAAAAAGAGATACCTGGAAAAGAATTCGACTAATTCGATCCATGGTGGAGGGTTTTTAAGATTCGGCCCGGCCGAACTTAGCACGCTTTTACTTGTTTATTAATAAAATTTTGACAACATTTTCTGGGGAAAATTTTTTTGACATTATTTAGATGTAAGTTCGACGCCTTTTTTAAAAAATGTCCCCTATATATAATTCTGTGCAATCTTCCTATGTTAGCCTGTTAATAAAGTTATTGTTGTGGGAAATTGTTATCCTTTTCGACAACAGCAGTAGTGAATGGACTTTTGTATTTCATTTCATCAACAAGGCGACCGTAGCTATGCCCTTAGCATTCCTATGGCTTGCAATAAAATATGTATAAGCTATCCAAAGGAATTGATATTTTTTTTTTGCTGCTGTTGTCATTATTCCGGTTGAGTCAAGGGGATTGTGCTTGCTTTTCATTGCTCTTGTAGTCAAGTCAAGGATCCATACCTCAACATATGGTGATTTCTCAGATTATCTAAATATTTGCAAGATTTCATATGGACATTCTTCAATCGAGTGTATGTGGGGCGGCGATGTCTTTGTGCTCTTGCTAAAGTCTGTGTATATTCCAATAAATATTTCATGGCACCATAATCCCAAATCACACCTACGCCCTTTACTTGGATTTCTCAGATATTGAATTGCAATGCAAGCCTTGCCTGCAACAAAAAAATGTCCTAGGAATATAGAAATGTCAAGCATTTAAATAATGCACAATGCAAAGCAGGGATGAATTGAAGGTGGGAGTGGTTAGCAAATATTTGTGATAGGAAACGGAAAAATATCGATGAAACAATGACAAATAAAATGATAATATATGTGTTTTTCCTTTTACTCGTCTGCAATGAAAGCATAGACAAATAAATAAAAGAAAGGGTGGAAGGAGTCACTACTAAATCTGTTTTGTTGCGAATAAAGTGCGGGCAAAGCAGTTCGGTTGGGTTGAGGGGGATTTTATACCCTCCGCCACTACTGTGGTACAGGGTATTATAACTTAATGCACTTGTTTGTAACACCCAGAAGGAAACGAGATATTCCCATTGATAAGTATACCGATCGACTCAGAATCAGTTCCCGATTCGATTTAGCTATGTCCGTCTGTCCATGTTAATTTGTGTACAAAATACAGATCGCAGATTTCATGCGATCGTCTTAAACTTTGTTACAGGCATGTTTTTCGGTCTAGAGACGAAGCCTATTGAAATTGGAAAATATCGGTTCAGATTTGGATATAGCTCACATATATATGTTTGTCCGCTTTGCAGTAATATTGCAATAAAATGGACATTTGCCTCGGCCCGAATGACAACAAATTTAATAAAATTTAACAAATTTTAATGAAATTTTTCTAAAGCCCTTATTTCAGCGTAATATCTTTAAAGACAAAACATCAACACAATTTTTCTAAGAAAATATTTTAATAATACAGCGTAACATTCTCTTCAGCCCGGGTCGTACCCCTTTCCAAATTATTTTTTTAAAGACAAAATTTTTCCTAAGACAATGTTTCAATAAAAAATTTTCTAAAGACTACATTTTAAAGATTTTTTTTTCCAAAGATTAAATTTCAGTGAAAAATTTTCTAAAGATAAACTTTTGCCCAGCCTAACACGAATTCATTTTATGAAACCAAATTTTCCATAAAATTTTTATACCCTCTACCATAAGATGGGGGGTATACTAATTTCGTCATTCTGATTGTAACTACTCGAAATATTCGTCTGAGACCCTATAAAGTATATATATTCTTGATCGTCGTGAAATTTTATGTCGATCTAGCCATGTCCGTCCGTCTGTCCGTCCGTCCGTCCGTCCGTCCGTCCGTCCGTCCGTCCGTCCGTCCGTCTGTCTGTCGAAAGCATGCTAACTTCCGAAGGAGTAAAGCTAGCCGCTTGAAATTTTGCACAAATACTTCTTATCAGTGTAGGTCAGTTGGTATTGTAAATGGGCCATATCGGTCCATGTTTTGATATAGCTGCCATATAAACCGATCTTGGGTCTTGACTTCTTGAGCCTCTAGAGGGCGCAATTCCTATCCGATTTGGCTGAAATTTCGCAAGACGTTTTTTATTGTTACTTTCAACAACTATGTCAAATAAAGTACAAGTCGGTTCAGAACCTGATATAGCTGCCATATAAACCGATCTGGGATCTTGACTTTTTGAGCCTCTAGAGGTCGCAATTATTATCCGATTTGCCTGAAATTTTGTACGACGGATTCTCTCATGACCATTAACATACGTGTTTATTATGGTCTGAATCGGTCTATAGCCCGATACAGCTCCCATATAAATCGATCTCTCTATTTTACTTTTTGCGCCCACAAAGGGCGCAATTCTTATTCGAATTGGCTGACATTTTACACAGGTCTCCAACATATAATTTAATTGTGGTCCAAACCGGACCATATCTTGATATCGCTCTAATAGCAGAGCAAATCTTTTCTTATATCGTGTTTTGCCTAAGAAGAGATGCCGGGAAAAGAACTCGACAAATGCGATCCATATTGGAGGGTATATAAGATTCGGCCCTGCCGAACTTAGCACGCTTTTACTTGTTTATTATGCATTTCTGTCCCAAATAGAAACAAAAGCAAAACAAGTAAAAAGGTGTTAAGTTCGGCCGGGCCGAACTTTGGATACCCACCACCTCGGGTATATATGTGAACAACCTTTCGTCAAAATTCAGTGAAATATGCATACCTTATGCCCCATAGCAGCTATATAGACATATCAAACGATTTAGACCAAATGCTTATTTGTACAAGTCATTGTTCAACCGGGAAATCGGTCTATATGGCAGCTATATCCAAATGTAGTTCGATCTGAGCCACATTGAAGACCAACATCGAAGAGCCCAACATACCTCACTGTCCCAAATTTCGGTGACATCGGACAATAAATGAGCTTTTTACGGGCCCAAAACCTTAAATCGAGAGATCGGTCTATATGGCAGCTATATCCAAATCTGTACCTATCAGTGTCAAAGTGAAGAAAGATGTCGAAGGGCCTAAGGCAACTCATTGACCCAAATTTCAGCAAAATCGGATAATAAATGTGGCTTTAATAGGCCTAAGACCCTAAATCTGAGGATCAGTCTATATGGCAGCTATATCCGAATTTGGACCGATCTAGGCCAAATTGACAGAGGATGTCGAAGGGCCCAACGTAACTCACTGTCCCATATTTCAGCAAAATCGGATAATAAATGTGGCTTTTATGGGCCTAAGACCCTAAATCGGAGAATCGGTCTATATGGCAGCTATATCTGAATTTAGACCGATCTGGGCCAAAATAACGAAAGATGTCGAAGGGCTTAACACAACTCACTGTCCTAAATTTCAGCAAAATCGAATAATTAATGTGGCTTTTATGGGCCTAAGACCTTAAATCGGAGGTTCGGTCTATATGGCAGCTATATCCAAATCTGAACCGATCTGAGCCATATCGACGGACGATGTCGAAGGGCCTAACACAACTCACTGTCCCATATTTCAGAAAAATCGGATAATAAATGTGGCTTTTATGGGCCTAAATTGGAGGATCGGTCTATATGGCAGCTATATCCGAATTTGGACCGATCTGAGCCAAATTGAGGAAGGATGTCAAAGGGCCCAACGTAACTCACTGCCCCAAATTTCAGCAAAATCGGATAATAAATGTGGCTCTTATCGGCTAAGACCCTAAATCGGAGTATCGGTCTATATGGCAGCTATATCCAAATCTGGACCAGTCTGGTCCAAAATGACGAAAGATATTGAAGGGCTCAACGCAACTCAGTGTCCAAAATTTCAGCAAAATCGGATAATAAATGTGGCTTTTATGGGCCCAAGACCCTAAATCGGAGGATCGGTCTATATGGCAGCTATATCCAAATCTGAACCGATCTAAGCCAAATTGATGGAGGATGTTGGAAGGCCTAACACAACTCACTATCTCAAATTTCAGCAAAATCGGATAATAAATGTGGCTTTTATGGGCCTAAGACCCTTAATCGGCGGATCGGTCTATATGGGGGCTATATCAAGATAAGGTCCGATATAGCCCATCTTCGAACTTAACCTGACTATGGACAAAAAAAGAATCCGTGCAAAATTTCAGCTCAATATCTCAATTTTTAAATACTGTAGCGTGATTTCAACAGACAGACGGACAGACGGGCGGACATGTCTAGATCGTCTTAGATTTTTACGCTGATCAAGAATATATATACTTTATAGGGTCGGTCATGGATATTTCGATGTGTTGCAAACGGAATGACAAAATGAATATACCCCCATCCTTCGGTGGTGGGTATAATAAACTGATCTGAACTATATACCACACGGATGTCGAAAAGCATAACATAAGTCAGTGTGTCAAATTTCATTGCAATCGGATTAAAAATGCGTCTTTTATGGGGCCAAGACTTTAAATCGAGAGATCGGTTTATATGGCAGCTATATGCAAATCTTGATCGATCTAGACCAAATTGCAGAAATATGTGGAGGGGCTTAACTTAACTCTTTGTCCCAAATTTCGGCAACATCGGACAATAAATGCGCTTTTTTGGCCCCAAAACCTAAAACCGAGAGATCGGCAGCTATATCAAAATCTGGACCGATCTATGCCAAATTGACGGAGGATGTTGAAGGGGCTAATAAAACTCACTGTCCCAAATTTCAGCAAAATCGGTTAATAAATGTAGCTTTTATGGGTCTATGACCCTAAATCGGAGGATCGGTCTATATGGCAGCTATATCCAAATCTGAACCGACCTGAGCCAAACTGACGAAGGATGTCGAAGGGCCTAACACAACTCACTGTACCAAATTTTCTCAAAATCGGATAATAAATGTGGCTTTTATGGGCCTAAGACCCTAAATTGGAGAATCGGTCTATATGGCAGCTATATCCAAATCTGAACCGATCTGAGCTATATCGACGGACGAAGTCGAAGGGGCTAACACAACTCACTGTCCGAAATTTCAGCAAAATCGGTTAATAAATGTAGCTTTTATGGGTCTATGACACTCAATCGGAGGATCGGTCTATATGGCAGCTATATCCAAATCTGAACCGATCTGAGCCAAATTGACGAAGGATGTCGAAGGGCCTAACACAACGCACTGTCCCAAATTTGAACAAAATCGGATAATTTGTGTGGCTTTTATGGGTCTAAGACCCTAAATCGGCGGATCGGTCTATATGGGGGCTATATCAAGATATAGTCCGATATAGCCCACCTTCGAACTAAACCTGCTTATGGACAAAAAAAGAATCTGTGCAAAATTTAAGCTCAATATCTCTATTTTTAAAGACTGTAGCGTGATTTCAACAGACAGACGGACAGACGGACGGACATATCTAGATGGTCTTAGATTTTTAAGCTGATCAAGAATATATATACTTTATAGGGTCGGAAATGGATATTTCGATGTGTTGCAAACGGAATGACAAAATTAATATACCCCCACCATTCGGTGGTCGGTATAAAAAACTTAGAATGAACTTTAATCCAATATACTTTTTTTACACTTTTTTACTAAAGCAAGCTAAAAGTAACAGCTGATAACTGACAGAAGAAAGCTGTGAAAACATTTGTCAACGCCGACTATATGAAAAATCCGCAAATACTTTTTGGGCAACCCAATATATGGCAGCTATATCAGGTTATGAACCGATTTGAACCTTATTTGACACAGCTGTTGAAAGTAAGAATAAAATACGTCATGCAAAATTTCAGCCAAATCGGATAGGAATTGCGCACTCTAAAAGCTCAAGAAGTCAATTCCCCAGATCTGTTTATATGACAGCTATATCAGGTTATGAACCGATTTGGTACAGTTGTTGGATATCATATCAAAATACTACGTGCAAAATTTCATTCCAATCGGATAAGAATTGCGCACTCTAGAGGCTCAAGAAATCAAGACCCAAGATCGGTTTATATGGCAGCTATATCAGGTTATGAACCGATTTGAACCATACTTGGCATAGAAATTGGATATCATAACAAAACACATCGTGCAAAATTTCTTCAATCAAATCAAGACCCAAGATCGGTTTATATGGCATCGTTATCAAAACATGGACCGATATGGCCCATTTACAATACAATGTAGGTCGGTTGCTACACTAATATAAAGTATTTTTGCAAAATTTCAAGCGGCTAGCTTTACTCCTTCGGAAGTTAGCGTGCTTTCGACAGACAGGTGGACGGACGGACGGATAGACGGACGGACATGGCTAGATCGATATAAAATGTCGCGACGATCAAGAATATATATACTTTATGGGGTCTCAGACGAATATTTCGAGTAGTTACAAACGAAATGACGAAATTAGTATTCCCCCCATCCTATGGTGGTGGGTATAATTTGGGATGAAGTATGCGAGGGGTCGTCCAACTCCAAATTACTCCCCCAAACGAACGTATTAGACATAAATATCAATATGGGACTCAAATGAAAGGTATTTGGGACTAGATATGAATATGACATAAAAAATTTGGTCCAAATATTTAGGGTCTCCACACCCTCAAATGGAATATAATTCGATCCTTGCTAGATGAGCATCAAATTAAAAGCATTTGGTAGCAGATTACGAATATGACAACTTTGTGTCCAAGAACCTAGGTGCTGCTTTACCTCCCCCACTTAAACAATGGGAGATCAAGTGATAGATATTTTTAAGTGGAGTGTGTCATTCAAATTTGTGCTCAAGTGTTAGATGGAGTGAGGCAACCCAGACGAAACGGCTGTATGCACCAATTATGACAATATGGGGTTAAATTCAAAGTATTATGTTTGGACTGCGAATATGATAACTTTTTTATGGCCATGTATCTAGCAGACCACCTCACCCCAAAGCAGTTGATCAAATATAGAGACCTAACAGGACACTGCCGCCGTACCCCCAAAGTTATGACGTTCAGTATGATAGGAACAGTTGCAATCCTTAAGTCAAGGTAGCCGCCATTTTTAGCTCATCGACAAAGAGCCTTCTTTTCCTAGACAAGTCCAAACAACGTGCTGCTGGCCAACACTTTCATGTTCAAAAATTTTACATGATTAGATTACTAAGAACTGTCGCCACCGCACCTAATATAAAGGCCGGCAAATTAGTTCTCTACCAATGAGAATCGTTTAGTTTGACAAGACAAGACAAAAGACAAAATTATGACTATTCAACAGGTATAGTGTGTTATAGACAACTACCACGTCATGATCAATCATGATCAATAGGCACTAAGCCGCTCCAAGCGACTACCAGCATAGACAAAGGAAATCTATAGACTCATAACATATGTTCAAAAAACCTCTAACAGATGGGAGAAATGTAAAAGTCTCAGTCGTTTATATGTGATTGCGCAAGCATCCGGGACGACATGGAACGGAGAACTTTTAAGTTATTTTGTTAACATTTTGTGTATTAAAGTCTAAACCTTTCCCTTATCGATGGCAGCACTAACATTTAAATAAGCACCATCTATTCTGCCACATTTATTATCCGATTTTGATGAAATTTGGGGCAGTGAGTTGTGTTAGGCCCATCGACATCCTTCGTTAATTTGGCTCAGATCGGTCCAGATTTGGATATAGCTGCCATATAGATCGATCCTCCGATTTATGGTGTGAGGCCCATAAAAGCCACATTCATAATCCGATTTCACTGAAATTTGGGACAGTGAGTTGTGTTAGGCCCTCTGACATATTTCTTCAATTTGGTCCAGATCGGTCCAGATTTAGATATAGCTGCCTTATAGACCGATTTCTTGATTTATGGTTTTGGGCCCATAAAATGCTCATTTATTGTCCGATGTCGCCGGAATTTGGAACAGTGAGTTAAGTTAAGCCCATTGACATACTTCTGCAATGTCGCACAGATCGGTCCAGATTTGGATATAGCTGCCATATAGACCGATATCTAGGTTTTAGGTTTTGGGGCCATAAAAGACGCATTTATTGTCCGATGTCGCTGAAATTTGACACAGTGAGTTTGGTTAGGCTCATCGACGTCCTTCTTAAATTTTGCCCAGATCGGTCCAGATTTGCATATAGCTGCCATATAGACCGATCTCTCGATTCAAGGTTTATGGCCCATTAAAGAGGCATTTATTGTCCGATTTCGCCGAAATTTGGGACAGTGCTTTGTGTAAAGCTTTTCGACATGTTTATGCAACTTGACCCAAATCGGTCCAGATTTGGATATAGCTGCCATATAGACCGATATCTCGTTTTAAAATCTTGGCCCCATAAAAGGCGCATTTATAATCCAATTTCACTGAAATTTGACACAGCGACTTAAGTTCGGCGTTTCGACATCCGTGTCGTATATACTTCAGATCGGTATGAGGTATATGAGTATAAGGTATGAAATTTTTACCGAATTTTGATGAAAGGTGGTTTACATATATACCCGAGGTGGTGGGTATCCAAAGTTCGGCCCGGCCGAACATAACGCTTTTTTACTTGTTTTTTGTCGTTTTGTCACTCGATTCGTTCGCCAAGTCATTGAAAACAGTTGATTTTATAAAAGGGAAATAACTTGGCGAACGAATCGAGTGACCATTAAAATCCCAACTAACCTACACTAATAGGAAGAATTTGTGCAATATTTACGCGCCTAGCTCTATCCCTTCGAATGTTAGCGTGTTTTCGACAGATGGACGGACCGACATGGCTAAATCGACTTAGAATGACAAGACGATCATACATATATACTTTGTTGGGTCTCAGATGAATATTTCGATGCTTTAAAAACTGAATGACATAATAAGATAATGATGGAAGGTATAACAAGTAAAAGCGTGCTAAGTTCGGCCGGGCCGAATCTTATATACCCTCCACCATGGAGCGCATTTATCAGTTCTTCTTCTTCTTAGGCAAAAAATGATATAAGAAAAGATTTGCTCTGCTATTAGAGCGATATCAAGATATGATCCGGTTTAGACCACAATTAAATTATATATTGGGGCCTCAAAAAGTAAAATATATGGGAGCTGTATCGGGCTATAGACCGATTCTGACCCTAATAAACACGTATGTTGATGGTGATGAGAGGATCCGTCGTACAAAATTTCAGGCAAATCGGATAAGAATTGCGACCTCTAGAGGCCCAAGAAGTCAAGACCCAAGATCGGTTTTTATGGCAGCTACATCAGGTTATGGACCGATGTGAACCATACTTGGCACAGTTATTGGATATCATAGCAAAACACGTCGTGCAAAATTTCATCCCAATCGGATAAGAATTGCGCACTCTAGAGGCTCAAGAAGTCAAGACCCAAGATCGGTTTATATGGCAGCTATATCAGGTTATAGACCGATGTAAACCATACTCGGCACAGTTGTTGGATATCATAACAAAACACGTCGTGCAAAATTTCATTCCAATCGGATAAAAATTGCGCACTCTAGAGGCTCAAGAAGTCAAGACTCAAGATCGGTTTATATGGCAGCTATATCAGGTTATGAACCGATATGAACCATACTTAGCACAGTTGTTGGTAGTGATACTAAAACACTATGTGCAAAATTTCAGTAAAATCGGATAAGAATTGCGCACTCTAGAGGCTCAAGAAGTCAAGACCCAAGATCGGTTTATATGGCAGCTATATAAGGTTATGGAACGATGTGAACCATACTTGGCACAGTTATTGGATATCATAGCAAAACACGTCGTGCAAATTTTCATCCCAATCGGATAAGAATTGCACACTCTAGAGGCTCAAGAAGTCAAGACCCAAGATCGGTTTATATGGCAGCTATATCAAAACATGGACCGATATGGCCCATTTACAATACCAACCGACCTACACTAATAAGAAGTATTTGTGCAAAATTTCAAGCGGCTAGCTTTACTCCTTCGGAATCTAGCGTGCTTTCGACAGACAGACGGACGGACGGACGGACGGACAGACGGACGGACATGGCTAGATCGACATAAAATGTCGCGACGATCAAGAATATACATACTTTATGGGGTCTCAGACGAATATTTCGAGTAGTTACAAACAGAATGACGAAATTAGTATACCCCCCATCCTATGGTGGAGGGTATAAAAAGAAACAACTAATTTAGTGGTCTAGGCCGTAAGTTTTTGTACTGACGTCTGAAATGGCTAATGATTATTGTCGCAACTATTATTGAAGGAATATCTAGGGTTCAAATTTTTAAACCCGCCACCATAAGATGGGGGGTATACTAATTTCGTCATTCTGTTTGTAACTACTCGAAATATTCGTCTGAGACCCCATAAAGTATATATATTCTTGATCGTCGCGACATTTTATATCGATCTAGCCATGTCCGTCCGTCCGTCCGTCTGTCCGTCCGTCCGTCCGTCCGTCTGTCTGTCGAAAGCACGCTAACTTCCGAAGGAGTAAAGCTAGCCGCTTGAAATTTTGCACAAATACTTCTTATTAGTGTAGGTCGGTTGGTATTGTAAATGGGCCATATCGGTCCATGTTTTGATATAGCTGCCATATAAACCGATCTTGGGTCTTGATTTCTTGAGCCTCTAGAGTACGCAATTCTTATCCGATTGGAATGAAATTTTGCACGACGTGTTTTGTTTTCATATCCAACAACTGTGCCAAGTATGGTTCAAGTCGGTCCATAACCTGATGTAGCTCCCATTTAACCGATCTTGGGTCTTGACTTCTTGAGCCTCTAGAGGGCACAATTCTTATCCCATTTGAATGAATTTTTGCACGAGGTATTTCGTTATGATATCCAACAACTGTGCTAAGTATGGTTGAAATCGGTTCATAACCTGATATAGCTGTCATATAAACATATCTGGGGATTTGACTTCTTGAGCTTCTAGAGGGAGCAATTCCTATTCGATTTGGCTGAAATTTTGCACGACGTATTTTATTTTTACTTTCAACAACTGTGTCAAATAAGATTCAAATCGGTTCATAACCTGATATAGCTGCCATATAAACCGATCTGGGATCTTGACTTCTTGACCCCTAGAGGTCGCAATTATTATCCGATATGCCTGAAATTTTGTACGACGGATCCTCTCATGACCATCAACAAACGTGTTTATTATGGTCTGAATCGGTCTATAGCCCGATACAGATCCCATATAAATCGTTCTCTCTATTTTACTTCGTGAGCCCCCAATGGGCGCAATTCTTATACAAATTGGCTAAAATTTTACACAGGTCTCCAACATATAATTTAATTGTGGTCCGAACCGGACCATGTCTTGATATCGTTTTAATAGCAGAGCAACTCTTTTCTTATATCCTTTTTTGCCTAAGAAACCGATCTTGGGTCTTGACTTCTTGAGCCTCTAGAGTGCGCAATTCTTATCCGATTTTACTGAAATTTTTCACATAGTGTTTTAGTATCACTACCAACAACTGTGCCAAGTATGGCTGAAATCGGTCCATAACCTGATATAGCTGCCATATAAACCGATCTTGGGTCTTGACTTCTTGAGCCTCTAGAGTACGCAATTCTTATCCGATTGAAATGAAATTTTGCACGACGTGTTTTGTTATTATATCCAACAACTGTGCCAAGTATGGTTCAAATCGGTCCATAACCTGATGTAGCTCCCATTTAACCGATCTTGGGTCTTGACTTCTTGAGCCTCTAGCGTGCGCAATTCTTATCCGATCAGAATGAAATTTGGCACGACGTGTTTTGCTATGATATCCAACAACTGTGCCAAGTATGGCTGAAATCGGTCCATAACCTGATGTAGCTCCCATTTAACCGATCTTGGGTCTTGACTTCTTGAGCCTCTAGAGGGCACAATTCTTATCCCATTTGAATGAATTTTTGCACTAGGTGTTTCGTTATGATATCCAACAACTGTGCTAAGTATGGTTGAAATCGGTTCATAACCTGATATAGCTGTCATATAAACATATCTGGGGATTTGACTTCTTGAGCTTCTAGAGGGAGCAATTCCTATTCGATTTGGCTGAAATTTTGCATGACGTGTTTTATTTTTACTTTCAACAACTGTGTCAAATAAGATTCAAATCGGTTCATAACCTGATATAGCTGCCATATAAACCGATCTGGGATCTTGACTTCTTGACCCCTAGAGGTCGCAATTATTATCCGATATGCCTGAAATTTTTGTACGACGGATCCTCTCATGACCATCAACAAACGTGTTTATTATGGTCTGAATCGGTCTATAGCCCGATACAGATCCCATATAAATCGTTCTCTCTATTTTACTTCGTGAGCCCCCAATGGGCGCAATTCTTATACAAATTGGCTAAAATTTTACACAGGTCTCCAACATATAATTTAATTGTGGTCCGAACCGGACCATGTCTTGATATCGTTTTAATAGCAGAGCAACTCTTTTCTTATATCCTTTTTTGCCTAAGAAGAGATGCCGAGAAAAGAACTCGACAAATGCGATCCATGGTGGAGGGTATATAAGATTCGGCCCGGCCGAACTTAGCACGCTTTTACTTGTTTCTGATATTTTTGGCATGGGTAAGCCGAAGATGCTTACCTATGTGCAAAGTTTTCATTAGATAGGCCGAAAAAAGTGGAAATTCGATTGAATTTAAAATAGACAAAATGATGGCAATTTGATTGGAAACAAGTAAAAGCGTGCTAAGTTCGGCCGGGCCGAATCTTATATACCCTCCACCATGGATCGCATTTGTCGAGTTGTTTTCCCGGCATCTCTACTTAGGCAAAAAAGGATATAAGAAAAGAGTTGCTCTGCTATTAAAACGATATAAAGATATGGTCCGGTTCGGACCACAATTAAATTATATGTTGGAGACCTGTATAAAATTTCAGCCAATTCGTATAAGAATTGCGCCCATTGGGGCTCACGAAGTAAAATAGAGAGAACGATTTATATGGGATCTGTATCGGGCTATAGACCGATTCAGACCATAATAAAAACGTTTGTTGATGGTCATGAGAGGATCCATCGTACAAAATTTCAGGCATATCGGATAATAATTGCGACCTCTA
This sequence comes from Stomoxys calcitrans, assembly GCF_963082655.1. Taxonomy (NCBI): domain Eukaryota; kingdom Metazoa; phylum Arthropoda; class Insecta; order Diptera; family Muscidae; genus Stomoxys; species Stomoxys calcitrans. The sequence goes on from NC_081552.1 coordinate 47,790,861, forward strand.
GGGGTCAAGAAGTCAAGATCCCAGATCGGTTTATATGGCAGCTATATCAGGTTATGAACCGATTTGAACCTTATTTGACACAGTTGTTGAAAGTAAAAATAAAATACGTCATGCAAAATTTCAGCCAAATCGGATAGGAATTGCGCCCTCTAGAAGCTCAAGAAGTCAAATCCCCAGATCTGTTTATATGACAGCTATATCAGGTTATGAACCGATTTGACCCATACTTAGCACAGTTGTTGGATATCATAACGAAATACTTCGTGCAAAAATTCATTCAAATCGGATAAGAATTGTGCCCTCTAGAGGGTCAAGAAGTCAAGACCCAAGATCGGTTTATATGGCAGCTATATCAGGTTATGGACCGATTTGAACCATACTTGGCACAGTTGTTGGATATCATAGCAAAACACGTCATGAAAAATTTCATTCCAATCGGATAAGAATTGCGCCCTCTAGAGGCTCAAGAAGTCAAGACCCAAGATCGGTTTATATGGCAGCTATATCAAAACATGGACCGATATGGCCCATTTACAATACCAACCGACCTACACTAATAAGAAGTATTTGTGCAAAATTTCAAGCGGCTAGCTTTACTCCTTCGGAAGTTAGCGTGCTTTCGACAGACAGACGGACGGACGGACGGACGGACGGACGGACGGACGGACGGACGGACGGACAGACGGACGGACATGGCTAGATCGACATAAAATGTCACGACGATCAAGAATATATATACTTTATGGGGTCTCAGACGAATATTTCGAGTAGTTACAAACAGAATGACGAAATTAGTATACCCCCCATCTTATGGTGGAGGGTATAAAAACAGTGGGCATCACCCACAACAAATTCAGCGCCATCTATTGGCAGGTAGAAATTATTTGAATACCCAAGCAAACCCGAACAAAGAAGTAGAGCGCGAGAGGTACCGGAGAGTGCGTTCAAAGTTGATCATATGCTTGTCACTACTGTTTTGACAAGTTGTCTGTCCTTCAAATAAACAAAATAAATGAACTAACCTTTTACTGTTTCCGGTATTTTTTGTTTGACCCTCCTACCCTGGTACAAGCTACCACAATAGTCCAAAAGTTCTATGAAAACAAAAATATGCGTAACTTAGTGAATGCAAAGAAGTGTAATTGAAAAGAAAGTTATAATTCATATGGTGTAAAAGGAAGCGCTGCGAAGCGGGCCGGGTTCAGCTAGTCTAATATATAAAATTCAATTTGTGTTTGTTTGTTTGCTTGTCGGTTTGTTTGTTTGTTCCGTATAGACTCAAAAACGGCTAAACGGGCTATATCTTCATATAGCATCCAGATTTGGATATAGCTGCCATATAGACCGATCTCTCGATTTAAGGTTTTGGGCCCATAAAAGCGCATTTATTGTTCGATGTCGCCGAAATTTGGGACAGTGAGTATTGTTAGGCTCTTCGACATTTTTCTGCAACTTGGCCCAAATTGGTCCAGATTTTGATATAACTGTTAATTTAAGCCCCTCGACATACTTTTGCAATATGGCACAGATCGGTCCAGATTTGAATAAAGCTGCCATATAGACCGATCTCTCGATTTAAGGTTTTTGGGCCATAAAAGGCACATTTATTGTCCGATTTAGCCGAAATTTTGGACTGTGAGCTGTGTTAGGCTCTTCGTTTTTTTTTGCAACTTGGTCCAAATCGGTCCAGATTTGGATATAGCTGCCATATAGACCGATATCTCGATTTAAAGTCTTGGCCGCATAAAAGGAGCATTTATAATCCGATTTCACTGATATTTTTTCATAGTGTATTATGTTAGGCTTTTCCACATCCGTGCCGTTTATGGTTCAGATCGGTTTATTTTTAGATATAGCTACTAAATAGACCAATATTTTGTTATACTCTATGGAACAATGACTTGTACTTATTAGTATTTGGTCCAAATCGGAATATATTTCGATATAACTGCTATGGGGCATTAGGTATGCATATTTGACTGGATTTTGACGAAAGGTGGTTAACATATATACCCGAGGTAGTGGGTATCCAAAGTTCGGCCCGGCCGAACTTAACGCCTTATTACTTGTTTTTTATTAATTGTATTCGTACTTTAACAAAAACTGGTAGTCTATAAACCCCTATTGTCTATTTTAAACCTACCTTAATATATTGCTACAAATGGTAATGAGAAAATGGCGGTGGATATCAGTGTGAGTGAATGGAGTGGAGTGTGTGAATGCGTTAAGGCAACTTAACACAAATACATACGAATCAACACAAAAAGAAAAAATGCGAACATTTCCATCTCAAGTGTAAATATGCAAATGTTATTGGTGAAGCTAAACGAACACACCGGCACACACCCATGATATATCCTTCACGTGTGTGCGTATATGTTTGTGTAGTTGATGAGCATAAGGAGAGAGTGAGCATGTTATATAGCTTTTTGCGGCTACAATGGCTGCAATGGGAATCTTTAGATGGTGTTATGTTTCCTCTTCGTGTCTTTATGTCGTCATGCGTGGGAATATGTGTGTGTGTTTGTATGTGCCTAGTTTCAATACTTGAGCAGCTTTCCTCTCCTTTGCTAGTGTTGTGCATTAAGCTAAAAGCAAGTCAAACAAAAAATAGCTAAAGAAAAAAATCCTTAGCACCTGGGTTACACCAGTAAAGAAACAAACGATAGAGTTGTTCTGGGAAAATAAAAACGAAACGAGTGAACAAACGAACCTGGGAATGAATGAATGAATGCCCGGCCCCAAACAAAACGTAACATTTCGCAAAAAGTCAGTAAGATGGATTTTCGATGGAATTTGCCTTTTTTGTGTTTGCCAAACACCCGAGGGAACTATTGTTCATCTCACTCACTATGTGTTCCATTGTCTATAATTGCGCGCTAAGTCTTTGTAGTGTATAAAGAAAGGATGTGCCTTAGAAAGGAGTGATGGATTTTTATACCCACCACCATAGGATAGGGGGTATATTCATTTAGGCAATCCGTTTGCAGCACATCGAAATATCCACTTCCGACCATACAAAGTATGTATAAATCAGATCGTCGTTAAATTCGAAGGCGATTTAACGATGTTCGTGTGTCTGACCGTCCGCCTGTTGTAATCACGCTACAGCCTTCAAAAATTGAGATATTCAGCAGAAATTTGGCACAGAAACGTCTTTTTGCTGCACGCAGGTAAGGTTCATGAATGCACCAAATTGGACCATGTTTAGATATAGCTGCCATGTAGACCGATCTGCCGATTAAAGATTTGAAACTCATAAAAGCGGCATTTGTTAGCCCATGATCTTGGACAGGAAACTGAATTGGAAGTGTCACATTCAAGAGCGTACTGAGAAGGCTCACAGATATTGAGCACTCGGTAGACAGGCTGTCGGCTCAAAATTTGGCTTGAATCCGAGGATAGTCCACGAGCCCTATAGAAGCGTGATTAGACCAATACTTTCTTACGTCCCGATGGTTTAGTGGACTGCGATGGAGAAAAAGCGCAACGTAAGGATAATACAAAGTGGAAGCCATGAGGACCAAGCCCACTAGGGAATTGACGTACAGATTAAGTGTGAAGCACCCATAGCGGCTATGTGACCTAAAGCGATTGTAGAATAGATAGAGGATAGAAGCTGGTCACACAATCGTGGTGTAATCGAGGCGGCAATGGAAAACCCGGATGGATTAGAAGAGGTTTTTAACAGAATACTTAAGATGACACTTGAAGTCTAGTGTGAGACACTGCTGCCAGAGGTTTTGGATTTACGGAACTCTGCAATTGACTTCTGGAAGATCATGCCATACAAATGGATCAAAGCTAGAAGACAGAGTGTGCCTGGGAGTCTACATTGAGAATGCAGGTACTGTGATGTATTTTCGACTGCCTAACCATTATAGGGTCCGGGCGCACACGGAATGCGTAAGGTGGTGGGGTCTGCACGTGAGGACGTCGAATGAGAACATCTTTACTGACAGCAAACTGGCCATCTGGGTAACTACAAGAAAGTGTTAGAAAGAGATTAACGTTTTCTTTGAGAATAGCACATACCGCATCGTTTGGGTGCCGGTTTATAGCGCAGTAAGGCTGAGTGGAAAGGCAGACGATTTAGCAGTGAAGGACAGAGGACTGCCATCAATTAACTTGGTTAACCCGAAGCCTTTGGTCCGACGCCGTCCGAGTTAAGAACGGGGACGTCAAACACTGTGGAACAGCGAAATGGTCGTAAGGACGGCGAAAATCCTACGGGGAGATCCGGATCGCGAGAACACGAGGCTATCATTGAAAGGAAGAACGGGACAAATAGGACTACGTGATCACTTATGCAAAAACGGTACGTGGGGTAGATGATGAGACGTTGGAGCATTTTCTACGCCATTGCCCGGCTTTCGCGGCTATCAGACACCTGCACTAAGGTGGGGACACAATATCCGACTTGAAACAATTTGGGGGCGCGTTATGGAAAACAATAAAGGCCTAAACATAACGTTGAAGAGCGTCGCGTTAAAAAAAGGCAACTCTGCAAACATATGTTAAAAATGCAACTCGCAAAAGTTAAACCATTTTTAACTTTGACGAACAAAAATTGTACTTCAAGTGTGGCAACACCGTATGACGCTCTGTTTCAAGCGTCTAAGTTGGACCAGAGTGTGTAGAGTTGCATTTTTGTAACTCTTCGCTCAAAACTAAAGCTCAATGCTCATTCTGTTTTAGCCTTAAGGGATTTTGTACTTTCTTTTCTTTTTATACCCAACACCGAAGGATGGGGGTGTATTCATTTTGTCATTCCGTCGTCGCAAAATCTAAGAAGATCTAGCCATGTCCGTGTGTCTGTTGAAAGCTGAAACTTTGCACAGATTAATTTTTTGTCCATAGTAAGGTGATAACCGCCGCCGAAAAATTTTTTTCTGATGTTCACGCCGATATTTGAACCCAGGCGTCACAGGCGGACATGCTAAACTCTGCCCCACGGTGGCCTCCAACTTGTTAACACATAAGCGTAAGAAATATTTTTGTATTAAACGAAACTTTAACACGTAATTTGATAAAATTTTTAGAAAAATATAATATAGTAAAATTTTTAGAAAAAAATTAAGGATATAGCCCAGAGATTTTCTCATTTTTAATCAACTTTTTTCAGTCCTCTCTATGTCATTCGTTTATTTACAATGGCTATGCATGATATTTTGGATATGGTACACCTACATCGAAAATCAAAACAATTTTTGTAAACAATTAATCGCCAATTCATTGAAATCAGCTGATTTTCATACAAAAAATTTTAAAGTCCATAAATTAGTGAATGAATTGATTGAAGAAAATGAAAAGGCTTTGGCAGTTAGAGTAGATTTCTCTATTTACACTAAGTTGAAGTCTACACCGTCATTTGTATCCAAATCGTGTTTAAATTGTACTTTGTGGCGTATGAGTGTTTTTGGTAAGTCGATCGTACTCGAGCGCAGTGGTGTGCTCATTAACAAGCCTTGCAAAATATCACACCTATCGCCACACTATGTTCTGACGCTAGCATGCCAAAAACGCCTTTACCATCTTTCTTACCTCTTATTTATCATTGATGATTTCATACTATATACGAATACCAACTCCCATTCCCATCACAACAGCCGGCTAATACTTGAGCTGCTCGTTATGCTTAAGCTGTTGAATTGTTGAGTTTCTTTTTTCTTAACTCAATGTCAAAATGCCTTTCGTGTATTTTTTTTTTGTTTTTGTCCCCTTTTATTTTTGCTTGTGGGGCAAAACAAAGTTTGTTCTTAGTATTCCAGTTGTGGCTTCATTTGATGCCTTTTGTTCCATTTTTATGTAGTATCCATTGTATTTTATTCCACATCCATAGAGATACACAGGTGGGAAGGGAGTTAAATTTATAATGCAGACATAGGGACATTAGCATACATAACAGATAACAGATAGATAATTTAGTGGAAATATTAGGATTTTGTGGGACTAGAAGTAAATTAACATAAGGTAAAAAATACAAGAAAAAGTATGCTAAGTTCGGCTGGGCCGAATCTTGGGAACCCACCACCATGGATTCAATTAAAAAATTTATAAACAATAAATTCAGTTGAAGGAATACACAATGAATTTAGTTGAAGAATACGGCATGCTAAATTTCAGCCAAATCACACAAAAATTACGCCTGGTGATGACTCGGTTTATATGGGAGTTATATCAGGTTATAGACCGATTCGAACCGTTCTTAGCACAGTTGTTGAAAGACATAGCGGAACATTGCATGCCAAATCGGACAAAAATTGCGGCTTCTAGAAGCTCAAGAAGTCCAATTGGGAGATCGGTTTATATGGGAGCTATATCAGCTATAAACTGATTTAAATCGTACTTGGCCCAGTTATTGGAAGTCATAACGGAACACAACATGCAAAATATCAGCCAAATTTGACAAAAATTACGGCTTGTAAAGGCTGAAGACGTCAAATCGGGAGATCTGTTCATATGAGAGCTATATCAGGTTAAAGACCGATTTGGACCGTACTTGACACATTTGTTGATAGTAATATCCGAACACCATATGCAAAATTTCAGCCAAATTGGGCAAAAAATTGCAGCTTGTAAGAGCTGAAGAATTCCAGCTCGGGCCCAAAATGATTTTTTTTCTGAAGAAAGGAGGGGGTATATTCATTTTTTTCTATTTGTGCAAAATTTCAAGCAGCTAGCTTTACTCCTTCGAATGTTAGCGTGCTTTCGACAGACAGACGGACGGACGTACGGACAGACGGACGGACAGACGGACGGACGGACAGACGGACGAACAGACGGACAGACGGACGGACGGACGGACGGACGGGCGGATGGACGGACATGGGTAGATCGACTTGACGATCAAGAATATGTATACTTTATGGAGTCTCATACGCATATTTCGAAGTGTTGCAAACAGAATGACGAAATTAGTATATCCCCATCCTATGGTGGAGGATATAAAAAAAATTGACCAATTTTTACGATGAGTCATCTACGCTCTGCTTAGATGATGGCGCTAATTTCTTTTTCGAACTTAATTAAAAACGATAAAAAATTATGACTATATGAACTTTCATCCATATTGGACAAGGGAATCGAGAGACAAGCGTAATGTGTTAAAATTTTGTGTTTAAAAATAATTATTGAATATTGTCCAGGGAATAAAATTTTAAGAAATTATTTTCGTTGGGAAAGTTTTTATTAAAATTTATCGAAATCTTTCTTTTAGAAAAAATAATTTTGAGGATCGCCTGCTCGAGCAACATTTTCCCTTTAGACAATATTTCATTTAAATTGTATCTTTACAAAGAAAAATTGCTTTTTGTAAATTATTTTGTGATTAATCATTTTGTTTTTGTTTCTGTTTGGGACATAATAAAACAAGTAAAAGCGTGCTAAGCTCGGCCGGGCCGAATCTTATATACACTACACCATGGATCGCATTTGTCGAGTTTTTTTCCGGGCATCTCTTCTTAGGCAAAACAGGATATAAGAAAAGATTTGCTCTGCTATTAGAGCGATATCAAGATATGGTCCGGATTGGACCACAATCAAATTATGTGTTGGAGATCTGTCTAAAATGTCAGCCAATTCGAATAAGAATAGCGCCCTTTGGGGGCTCAAGAAGTAAAATAGAGAGATCGATTTATATGGGAGCTGTATCGGGCTATACACCGATTGAGATCATAATAAACATGTATGTTGATGGTCATGAGAGGATCCGTAGTACAAAATTTCAGACAAATCGGATAATAATTGCGACCTCTAGAGGCTCAAGAAGTCAAGATCCTAGATCGGTTTATATGGCAGCTATACCAGTTTATGGACCGATTTGAACCATACTTAACACAGTTGTTAGAAGTGATACTAAAACACTATGTGAAAAATTTCAGTTCAATCGGCCCTCTAGAGGCTCAAGAAGTCAAGACCCAAGATCGGGTATGGCAGCTATATCAAAACATGGACCGATATGGCCCGTTTGCAATACCTACCGACCTACACTAATAAAAAATATTTGTGCAAAATTTAAAGCGGCTAGCTTTACTCCTTCGGAAGTTAGCGTGCTTTCGACAAATAGACGGACGGACGGACGGACATGGCTAGATCGGTTTAGCCGTTTCTGAGTCTATAGGGAACACACAAACATACAAACAAACAAACAAACACAAATTGATTTTTATACCCTCCACCATAAGATGGGGGGTATACTAATTTCGTCATTCTGTTTGTAACTACTCGAAATATTCGTCTGAGACCCCATAAAGTATATATATTCTTGATCGTCGTGACATTTTATGTCGATCTAGCCATGTCCGTCCGTCTGTCCGTCCGTCCGTCCGTCTGTCGAAAGCACGCTAACTTCCGAAGTAGTGAAGCTAGCCGCTTGAAATTTTGCACAAATACTTCCTATTAGTGTAGGTCGGTTGGTATTGAAAATGGGCCATATCGGTCCATGTTTTGATATAGCTGCCATATAAACGGATCTTGGGTCTTGACTTCTTGAGCCTCTAGAGTGCGCAATTCTTATCCGATTGGAATGAAATTTTGTACGGCGTGTTTTTTTATGATATCCAACAACTGTGCTAAGTATGGTTTAAATCGGTTCATAACCTTATATAGCTGTCATATAAACCGATCTTGGGTCTTGACTTCTTGAGCCTCTAGAGGGCGCAATTCTTATCCGATTAGAATGGAATTTCGCACGACGTGTTTTGTTATGATACCCAACAAATGTGCCAAGTATGGTTGAAATCGGTCCATAACCTGATATAGCTGCCATATAAACCGATCTTGGGTCTTGATTTCTTGAGCCTCTAGAGGGCACAATTCTTATCCGATTTGAATGAATTTTTGCACGAAGTATTTCGTTATAATATCTAACAACTGTGCCAAGTATGGTTGAAATCGGTCCATAACCTGATATAGCTGTTATATAAACAGATCTGGGGATTTGACTTCTTGAGCTTCTAGAGGGCGCAATTCCTATCCGATTTGGCTGAAATTTTGCATGACGTATTTTATTTTTACTTTCAACAACTGTGTCAAATAAGGTTCAAATCGGTTCATAACCTGATATAGCTGCCATATAAACCGATCTGGGATCTTGACTTCTTGACCCCTAGAGGTCGCAATTATTATCCGATATGCCTGAAATTTTGTACGATGGATCCTCTCATGACCATCAACAAACGTGTTTATTATGGTCTGAATCTGTCTATAGCCCGATACAGATCCCATATAAATCGTTCTCTCTATTTTACTTCGAGAGCCCCAATGAGCGCAATTCTTATACGAATTGGCTGAAATTTTACACAGGTCTCCAACATATAATTTAATTGTGGTCCGAACCGGACCATATCTTGATATCGTTTTAATAGCAGAGCAACTCTTTTCTTATATCCTTTTTTGCCTAAGAAGAGATGCCGGGAAAAGAACTCGACAAATGCGATCCATGGTGGAGGGTATATAAGATTCGGCCCGGCCGAACTTAGCACGCTTTTACTTGTTTTTATATAAGTTGTTAAAATATTTTTCTCTTCACTAGCGGAACAGCAAATTCCAAGTTGTAGGGAATAGGATTAAGGTAGACCCAAGAGTTTCATGTTGTGTGCAACTAAATCCTTGGCAAACGGAGTGCTTAGCAAGGGCAAATGACAAAAAAGGTTCCGTCAAAGATTCAGGTTTTGGTGATCATAAGTTTCGACCAGATAATGTATCTCCAACTTTATAGTATGAAATCCTACGCATAATCTTTTAAATTTTTTTATCTTTGGAAAATAAAATTTGACTCCACTTATTCAACTTCCTTACCATTCGACATTTTGTTAAGTGCTTAGAAAAATCTGATAAAATATTACAGATTAATATGTGATATCGTTTCTCTATAATGGAATGAAGTTTCCCAAAGGACAGTGAATTTGCAACATTGCCCTTAAATTTAATTAGAATTTTTATATCCTTCGTCTTTCTGTCAACCAATGTTGTTTATAATGCTGTTAGGTTGTTTCTACTTCCTCGTTTGCTTTTGTTCCATTAGCTATTAAGTCTTTGTACACGTCCATTGGAAGCCTATGTCGTTGTCGCATTGGTGTTTTTTGTTAAATGAAAAATTGTTGTTGATAGTCAAGGAAAACGCGATGAATGTAAGTGCAATCTGCTTACCCACCCCAACCTAACTACCGATTAATAACTAACTGTCCTTGTGGTGTCTCGTCCTGTTTTGGTGTCTGTCTGGCCAGTACTCTTCCTCATCTTCATTATTCTCATCCAGTGTAGGGGAATTTATATATGCATGAACAAAAGTGTGATAACCACATATCACTTTTCCCATGTCATTATGATTTTGTGTTTTTGTATGTTCGTTATATGTTTGTATGTGTATGGTTGCATAAATGGCATACATATCCTTTTTGTTTGGTGTCTATCCTGCTGCTTTTGCGGTATTTATTTGCAATAATTGTAGTTAAGCATATTATTGCAGACAAGTCACATATTATGCATAATTAACCCTAATACATTTAGGGTGGAATAACAAATTGAAAAAAAAACAAGTAAAAAGGCATAAAGTTCGGCCGGGCCGAACTTTGTTGGATACCCACCACCTCGGGTATATATGTAAACCACCTTTCGTCAAAATCCGGTGAAAAATGCATACCTTATGCCCCATAGCAGCTATATCGAGATATGTTCCGATTTGGACCAAATACTTATAAGATATTGGTCTTTTAAATGCTTATCATAAGTCACTGTGTAAAATTTCAGTGAAATCGGATTATAAATGCGACTTTTATGGGGCCAAGACTATAAATCGAGATATCGGTCTATATGGCAGCTATATCCAAATCTGGACCGATCTGAGCCAAATTTAAATAGGATGTCGAAGAGCCTAACACAACTCACCGTCCCAAATTTTGGCAAAACCGGACAATAAAGGCGCCTTTTATGGCCCCAAAACCTTAGATGGTCTATATGGCAGTTATATCCAAATCCGAACCGATCTGTGCCATATTGCAGAAGTATGTCGAGGGGCTTAATTTAACTCTTTGTCCCCAATTTCAGCCACATCGGACAATAAATGCGCTTTTTATGGGCCCAAAACCTTAAATCGAGTGATCGGTCTATATGGCAGCTATATCCAAATCACAACAGATCTAGGCCAAATTGAAGAAAGATATCAAAGGGCCTAACACAACTCACTGTCCCAAATTTTGGCGACATCGGGCAATAAATGCGCCTTTTATTGGCCCAAAACCTTAAATCGAGAGATCGGTCTATATGCCAGCTATATCAAAATCTGAACCGATCAGACGAAGGATGTCGATGGGCCTTAGACAACTGACTGTCCCAAATTTCAGCAAAATCGGATAATAAATGTGGCTTTTATGGGCCTAAGACCCTAAATCGGAGGATCGGTCTATATGGTAGCTATATCCAAATCTGAACCGATATGACCTATTTACAATCCCCAATGACCCACATCAATATTATGTATCTATGGAAATTTTCAAGCGGCGAGCTTTACCCGTTCGACCGCTGTCGTGATGTCGACAGACGGACGGACGGGCATGGCTAGATAGACTCGGGATATCGAGACGATCAATCACTTTATGGGGTCATAGATTAATATTTCTAGGTGCCACAGACGGAATGACTAGATTAGTATACCGCCATTCTATGGTGGTGGGCATAAAAATGAAACAACAATAACAAGTAAAATCCGTGCTTAGTTCGGTCGGTTCAAGCCAAATCGGATGCAAACTGCGGGCTCAAGAAGTCAAATCCGTTGATCGGTTTGTATGGGGCTTTAGCAGTTTATAGACCGAATTGGATCATACTCCATAATGAATTTGGAAATCCAAACAGAAGTCCTTGTGCCAAGTTCAAGCCAAATCGGATGAAAACTGAGGCTTCTAGGGGCTAAAGATGTCAACTCAGGGGATCAGCTTGTAAGGGGGCTATATCAGTTTATTGACCGATTCGGATCATAATCGGTACGGCCATGAAAGTCAGATACTTCTCACTTATTATTGATGTAGGTCGTTGGGAATTGCAAATGGGCCATATATTGTAGTTTCAGATTTCGATATATCTCCCATATAAAGTGGTCTTTCGACTTGAGTTCTTGATCCATCGATTACGAAAATTTTCCGATTTGGCTAAAATTGTCCACATAGTATTCTGTTACGACTTCCAACAACTGCGACAAGTTCAGTTCAAATCGGTTTATAACTTGACATAGTTCCCATATAAACCGATCTCCCGATTTGACAGCTTGCACCCCTGGAAGCCGATATTTTGGTCCGGTTTGGCAAAAAATTTGCAAGTGATTTTCCGTTACGACTTTCAAACACCATGCCAGTTTTTGAAAGTCATACAAAACACTTCATGCACAATTTCCGCCAAATCGGATGAGAATTGCGCCTTCTAGTGGCTTAAGAAGACAAGATCCAAGATCCGTTTATATGGCAGCTATATCAGGTTAAGGACCCATGAAAACCATACTTAGCACAAATGTTGGAAGTCATAACAAAATTCCTCATGCAAAATTTCAGCAAAATCGGATAAGAATTGCGCCCTCTAGAGGCTCAAGAAGTCAAGACCCAAGATCGGTTTATATGGCAGCTATATCAGGTTATGTACCGATGTATAAAAAGTCATAAAAAAACATCTCATGGCTCAAAAAGTCAAGGTCCAAAATCGGTTTATATAACAGGTATGGCAGGTTATGGCCCGATTAAAACCATACTTAGCTCAGATGTTGGAAGTTATAAAAAAAAATAACTTTGTGCAAAATTTTAGTCAAATGGGATCAGAATTGCGCTCTATAGAGGCTCAAAGAGTCAAGATCCAAGATCGATTTATATGGCATCTATATCAGGTTATGCACAGGTTTAACCTAACCCAGCACATTTATTGGAAGTAATAACGAAACACCTGATGCCAGCTAAATCGGATTAGTATTGCGCCCTCTAGTGGCTCAAGAAATCAAGATCCAAGATCGGTTTATATGTCGGCAATATCAAAACATTGACAGATATGGCCCATTTATAATCCAAATCGACCTACACTGATGAGAATTATTTGTGCAAGATTTCAAGCGACTAGCTTTACTGTGTCGAAAGTGTGATTTCGACAGAGAGACGGACATATCTAGATCGACTTAAAATGTCATGACGATCAAGAATATATACCTTATGGGGTCTTAGGCGAATATTTCGGGGAGTTACAAACAGAATGACGAAATCTGTATACCCCAGTCCTATGGTGGAGGGTATAAAAGATGAGAAATTCAATTGAAATTTTGTACAGACTCGTATTTCTTCTTTAATCAGGTTTAGTTCTTGAATGGGCCAAATCAGACTAAAGGGTGATTTTTTTGAGGTTAGGATTTTCATGCATTAGTATTTGACAGATCACGTGGGATTTCAGACATGGTGTCAAAGAGAAAGATGCTCAGTATGCTTTGACATTTCATCATGAATAGACTTACTAACGAGCAACGCTTGCAAATCATTGAATTTTATTACCAAAATCAGTGTTCGGTTCGAAATGTGTTCATTCACCGTAACGTTGCGTCCAACAGCATCTTTGAAAAAATACGGTCCAATGATTCCACCAGCGTACAAACCACACCAAACAGTGCATTTTTCGGGATGCATGGGCAGTTCTTGAACGGCTTCTGGTTGCTCTTCACTCAAAATGCGGCAATTTTGCTTATTTACGTAGCCATTCAACCAGAAATGAGCCTCATCGCTGAACAAAATTTGTCAAAATTTGAACACATTTCGAACCGAACACTGATTTTGGTAATAAAATTCAATGATTTGCAAGCGTTGCTCGTTAGTAAGTCTATTCATGATGAAATGTCAAAGCATACTGAGCATCTTTCTCTTTGACACCATGTCTGAAATCCCACGTGATCTGTCAAATACTAATGCATGAAAATCCTAACCTCAAAAAAATCACCCTTTATATATAGCTGCCGTATAGACAAATATGACGATTTAGGGTCTTTAGCCCATAGAAGCTGAATTTTTTCCGATTTCGCTGAAATTTGAAACAAGAAGTGTACTAGAGGCCACGCTATTCAAACCGAATGGCCCATATCGGACCATACAGCTGCTCTATACCCATATGGCCCATATCGGACCATACAGCTGCTCTATACAGTGATCTGCCGAATAAGAGTCTTAAGCCCATAAAAGCTGCATTAATAACCCGATTTTGCTGAAACTTGAAACAAAGTGTTATTTAAAGCCTTCCGACATTACACTTAAATATGGTCGGACAATATTTAAATACAGCTGCCATATAGACCGGTCTGCCTATTAAGGTTCATAACCCTATAAATGCAGCAATTATTATCCGATTTCGCTGAAATTTGAAATAGTGGGTTGATTAAGGCCTCCCGATATCCTACTCAAATATGGTTCAGATCAGTCTTTGTTCAGATAAAGCTGCCGTATGGACCGATCTGCCGATAAGGGGTTTAAGCCCATAAAAGCTGAATTTATTACCCGATTTCGCTGGAATTGGATAGAGTTACTTGTACTAAGCCTCCCGTCATCCGACCAGCATACGGTCCAGAACAGATTGTATTTACATATAGCTGTCATATAGACCGATCGGCGAATTAATAGTTTTAATTCTTTAAAAATCGGATTTGTTGCCCGACTTTGCTGAAATTGTGACTGAAGTTTTCGGGACCAGAATAAGATATGATTCACACCAGCCACAATTGCATATTATTTGAGGATTGTTAATTTACCCATGGTGGCGGGTATCAAAAGATCGTCACGGCCGAAGTTAACACTTACTTGTTTTGTGTTGTGTTTTCTAAATTATTTTGGATTTTGCGTTAACGAAAACTTTATAGAAAAAATAGAAATATTAAGAAAACATTTACAAAACATTATTGAGTTCAAGGTTTTTATTGGAGAGAATAGTTAGTTATTTATTTTTTCAATTATAGCACTTAAAATTCCTTAAAAAAATACATCCATATAACATTGATCTCTTATTAAAATACCTTTTTTTTGCAGGTAAGTGTTTTGATTCTTGGAATAACCAGCTGCACAAATTAGATATGTTGAGGTAAGTGATTTAAACAAAGGATCATAAAAAAAATTAAGTCAATGCTGTGGAATAATTAAAGCAAAAAAAAATAATAAGTAAAAGCGTGCTAAGTTTGCCCGGGCCGAATCTTATATACCATCCACCATGGATCGCATTTGTCGAGTTTTTTTCCCGGCATCTCTTTTTAGGCAAAAAATTATATAAGAAAAGATTTGCTCTGCTATTCGAGCGATATCAAGATATGGTCCGGTTTGGACCACAATTAAATTTATAGGTTGAGACCTGTGTAAAATGTCAGCCAATTCGAATAAGAATTGCGCCTTTTGTGGCCGCAAGAAGTAATATAGAGAGATTGATTTATATGGGAGCTATATCGGGCTATAGACCGATTCAGACCATAATAAACACGTATGTTAATGGTCATGAGAGAATCCGTCGTACAAAATTTCAGGAAATTCGGATAATAATTGCGACATTTAGAGGCTCAAGAAGTCAAGATCCCAGATCGGTTTATATGACAGCTATATCAGGTAATGAACCAACTTGTACCTTATTTGACATAGTTTTTGAAAGTAACAATAAAAAACGTCTTGCAAAATTTCAGCCAAATCGGATAGGAATTGCGCACTCTAGAAGCTCAAGAAGTCAAGTCCCCAGATCTTTTTATATGACAGCTATATCAGGTTATGGACCGATTTGAACCATACTTGGCACAGTTGTTGGATATCATAATAAAATACTTCGTGCAAAAATTCATTCAAATCGGATAAGAATTGCGCCCCGTAGAGGCTCAAGAAGTCAAGACCCAAGATCGGTTTTTATGACAGCTATATCAGGTTATGAACCGATTTGAACCATACTCGGCACAGTTGTTGAATATCATAACAAAACACGTCGTGCAAAATTTCATTCCAATCGGATAAGAATTGCGCACTCTAGAGGTTCAAGAAGTCAATACCCAAGATCGGTTTATATGACAGCTATATCAAAAGATGGACCGATTTGAACCATACTCGGCACATTTGTTGAATATAATAACAAATTTGGTGAAAACTGAATAACTTATGCACTCCAATTCGTCGCGGACATTGACAGGTCTAATAAATATAAATCATCGTTCGATTTTGTAGAACAAAACATCGGTTTTTTTGGCAGCTATATCCAAATATAAACCGATATAAACCCACCGGACACGGATGTCGAAAAGCCTAACATAAGTCACTGCGTCAAATTTCAACAAAATCGGAAAAAATGCCCTAAATGGCAAGATCGGTCTATATGGCAGCTATATCTATATAGCATGATCTGACTCATATTTGGGTCGGATTTCGGGAGGCCTAAAACAACTCACTATTTAAAATTTTAATGAAATCAGGTAATAAATATTTTTTTATGAGCTTCAGACCCTTAACCGTCATATCGGTCTAAATGACAGCTAACTACTGTCTGATCTTTAACATATTTTGGTCAGATGGCTTAACATATTTGGGTCAGATGGCAATTCACTAGTTCAAATTTCAGGGAATTTGGGTAACAAATGTAGCTTTTATGGGTTCCAGACCCTTACATGGCAGATCGGATCTAAACCCTATTTGCGTCCTATGTTGGTTTACATAAAAGTACTCATGGTTTAAAATTTCATCGAAATCGAAATTATGAGCTTAAGACCCTTTATCGGGAGATCGGTCTATATAGCAGCTATATATAAATATATTCCGATCTGAACTATATTTGGGTCCTATGTTGGAAGACATAAAAGTACTCACGGTATCAATATTCAGCGAAATCGAAAAATAAATTTTTAAAGACTTCAGACCCTTGATCGGGAGATCGGTCTATATGGCAACTATATCTAAATATAGTCCGATCTGAACCATATCCCGGTTAGAAGTCGGGAGGATTTAAATAACTCACTGCTTCAATTTTCAGCGAAATCGGGTAATAAATAAAGCTTTTATGGGCTTTAGACCCTTTATCGGCAGATCGGTCTATATAGCAGCTATATATAAATATAGTCCAATCTGAACCATATTTGGGTCAGATGTTGCAAGGTCTTAAACTACTAACTAAAGCAAAATCGTATAAAAAAAACATTTATGGGCATTAGACCCTTTATCGGCAGATCGGTCTATATAGCAGCTATATTCAAATATGGTCCGATTTGGCCCGTTCAAGAATTTAATCAGCGTGCATCAAAAAGACGTAGCTGTACTACATTTCAGCTCAATATCTCAATTTTTGAAGGCTGTAGAGTGATTACTACAGACGGACGGACAGACGGGCAGACGGATAGACGGACAGACAGACGGACATCGTTAAATCGTCTTAGAATTTTACGACGATCCGAAATATATATATACTTTGTAGGGTCGGAAATTTATATTTCCATGTGTTGCAATCGGAATGACTAAATGAATATAACCCCTATCCCACGGTGGTGGGTATAAAAAATACAGAATATTTTTAAGTAACAAAGTGTTGCGGCTACAATTTTCTATTTTTTTTTTTCCTAGCGGAAATTTGTTTTTCCCAAATAAATCATTGTTATACGTAAAATAATTTTTTTTTTATTCCATTGAAATTTTTTATTTTCATCGATTTTATTAAAATTTATTCAAACTCATTATATGTGACATATTTTGTATTTAAATTTGATTTTTATACAAAACTAGCTGACCCGGGCCCCCACCGCTGCGCCTTCTTTTAATTTGTATGGAACAAAATTTTCCTTGGAATATTTGTTTGGGGGTGTTTTGGGAAAGGGGTGATGCCCTAAATACATGGTCCTACATTTGGATATCAAATTCGTATTCTACTCCCAAACGTGCAACGTGCTCTATTGTCATATATTAATATATCATTTATTTGAAATCCATATTGCCATTACCCTCAAAATTGGATATCAAATTCGTTTTGAAATTTCAATCAATCTCCTTATTGCAAAAGTCAGCAAATATGTCCGGTTTGGGGTATTGGCCCTAAAAACTACGAATATTTAGTTCCACTCTCTTTAAGATCCAAATTGGGTGGTGGGGGGAGGCCCCATAGCAGTTTTCCCGAATATTGGTATCAAATTCGTGCTTTACTCCCAAAGACCTTTCATTTGAGCCCGATATTGCTATGGTCGTAAATTTAACCCCTTTGGGGGATGTTTTTGGTGAGAACAACATCCCACACACTTGGTCCCATATTTGGATATCAGATTCGTATTCTACATTCAAATACCTTTTATTTAAGCCCCATATTCCCATGGTCAGTAAATAAGTCCAGTTTGGAGGTGTTTTGGGGAAGGGGTGGACACCTAGAAACATGGTCCCACATTTGGATATCGGATTCGTATTTTACTCGCAAATACCTTTCATTTGAGTCCCATATTGCCATGGTGTATAAATATGTCCGATTAAGGGGTGTTTTGGGGCTTGGAGTGGTCCCTCTAGCACTTGATCCGACAATTGGATATCAGCTACGTTTTATTATCCTAAATACCTTTCATTTGAGTCCCATATTGTCGTGATTGGCCTAAATATATGTTTGATAGGTTTTAGGGTGGGGCAGCCCCCTTAGGTACCCCATCCGAAATTTGGATACCAAATTTTTATTTTTAGGGTACTATATGAGAATACACAGAATTTCGGTAAAATCGCACCACCCATCTCCGAGATCTGGCGTTTCTGAAAATTCGGGTAAGGGGGAGGGTCCGATATCAGATTCAAATTTTCCTATCGAAGCCATTTCATTTAAGTCGAATTTTTAGGCTTTTTGACACATTTGGTGACTTGGAGTGGTTGGAAACCAAGCAACGGTTCAGATTGGTTTTAATTTGGCAAAATTCAGGCTTATCATAATCTTCCTTCACCTCAAATGTGGACACAAACCTCCCGGCGGTGTCACCTGGGTTGCTACCTTTAACATCCGTTAAAGCGATCTTTAAAAGTAGTGAGCTAAAATGAACCACGAGGTCACATGTAGAACGATAACAGGTAAAAGAGTGCTAATTTCGGCCATGCCGAACTTTGGATACGCAACACCATAGAAAAACTAACCACACCGTTTTATAATAACTCCACTTCCATATCCATAGTTATATGCGAACGGGGGTTGGGCTGGATCACATTTAATTTGGGTTCCGAGTACTCTAATACAAGTAACAGTTTCAGCGAAATTTGGCAATGGAAGATTGGTCAAAATATCACCTATATCTAAATAAAGTTTGATCTCGATCATCTGCTGGTCGATTGACGGAAGGCTTAATACAAGACACTGTGTCAAATTCCAGCGAAATCGGGTAATAAAAGCAGCTTTTATGGGCTTAAAAAACTCAATCGGCAGATCCCTCTATATGGCAGCTATAATATTGTCCGACCCGAACCATAATGGGAGGATTAAAATAACTCATTTTTTCAAATTTCAGCGAAATTAGGTAATAAATAATGCATTTATGGGCCACACACAGTCAAGAAATTAACCCTGCATTAAAAAGATGTATCTGTGATTAAATTCAGCTCAATATCTAAATTTTTAGAGGCTGTGATTAAAACAGATGGATGTACAGACAAACGGACAACGTTGAATCAACTTAGAATTTTACGACGACCCGAAATATACAATATATACTTTGTTGGGTCGGAAATGGATATTTCGATGTGTTGCAAACAAAATGACTAAATGAATATACGCCCTATCCTATGGTGGTGGGTATAAAAATATAGGTTGGACACGCCAATGGGTTAGTAACCCATCACCCAGAAGAGATTACTTTGAACAAGTAAAAGCGTGCTAAGTTCAGCCGGGCCGAATCTTATATACCCTCCACCATATATCGCATTTGTCGAGTTCTTTTTCCGGTACCTCTTTTTAGGAAAACAAAGGATTAAAGAAAATAATTGCTATGCTATTTGAGATATATAAACTTATGGTCCAATTTGATCCATAGACCAATGCAGAAGTCATTGTGTAAAATTTCAGTCAATTCGAACGAGAAATGCGCCCTTTAGGGGCTCAAGAAGTAAAATAGGGAAATTGGTTTATATGGGAGCTGTATCAGGTTATAGACCGATTCAGACCATATTTGACACGAATGTTGAAGGTCATAGGAGAAGCCGTTGCATAATATTTCAGCCAAATCGGATAATAATTGCATCCTCTAGGGGCTCAAGAAGTCAAGACCCCAGATCGGTTGATATGACAGCTATATCAGGATATGGACCGATTTGAACTATACTTACCGAATTTCTTCGAAACAATAACGAAACACTTCATGCAAAACTTCAGCCAAATCAGATAAGTGGCTCAAGAAATCAAGATCCAAGATCGGTTTATATGACAGCTATACCAAAACATGGACCGACATGACCCATTTACAATCCCAACTGACCTACTCTAATAAGAAGTATTTGCGAAAAATTTCAAAGGGCTAGCTTTACTCATTCGAAAGTTAGAGTGTTCGACAGACAGCCGGACGGACATGTCTAGATTGCTTAATATATTGGGTTGCCCAAAAAGTAATTGCGGATTTTTCATATAGTCGGCGTTGACAAATTTTTTCACAGCTTGTGACTCTGTAATTGCATTCTTTCTTCTGTCAGTTATCAGCTGTTACTTTTAGCTTGCTTTAGAAAAAAAGTGTAAAAAAAGTATATTTGATTAAATTCCATTCTAAGTTTTATTAAAAATGCATTTATTTTCTTTTAAAAAATCCGCAATTACTTTTTGGGCAACCGAATATATATACTTTATGGGGTCTTAGACGCATATTTCGAGGTATTACAAACGGAATGACTAGTTTAGTATACCCCCATCGTATAGTGGTGGATATAAAACGAAGAAGATTACAAACGGATCCCTCCTATGTTGATGATCCACGCAAACTTTTTTAAGGCCTATGATTTGCCTATCTGCACCTGGAATGTCCGCACTCTTTATAAAGAGAGTGCAGTATACGCACTGGCGGATGTATTGAAGAATTACAGGGCAAACATTACCGCCATACAGGAAGTGCGATGGTACGGCAAGGGTTCCACAACGCCTTATATTGGGTTGCCCAAAAAGTAATTGCGGATTTTTTAAAAGAAAGTAAATGCATGTTTAATAAAACCTAGAATGAACTTTAATTAAATATACTTTTTTTACACTTTTTTTCTAAAGCAAGCTAAAAGTAACAGCTGATAACTGACAGAAGAAAGAATGCAATTACAGAGTCACAAGCTGTGAAAAAATTTGTCAACGCCGACTATATGAAAAAACCGCAATTACTTTTTGGGCAGCCCATGAAACGAGGCATGCATTTGGCTGTGGATTTGTGGTTTAACAGAAACTGAAACACCTTGTATCCAGGCTTAATCCAGTAGATGAAAGGTTTGCAACAATCCGCATGAAGGCCACAGCTTTCAACATCAGATTTATTTGTGCCCATGTCCCGACGGAAGACAAGGACGAAGAGATATTATCTACGATCGACTACAAAGAGAGTGTAACAAATCTCCCATTATATTAAAATCCTTCTGGGAGATTTTAATGCGAAAGTGTGGAAAGAAAATATCTTTGGTCCAACAGTCGGAAAATGTAGCCTTCGCTAAGAAACTTCCGATAATGGATTGAGGCTAATAGACTTCGCTGTGGCAAAGAACATGGTAGTTGGCAGCACCAGATTCTAACATCGAAAGATTCACACGGCCACATGATTGTCACCTGATCAAAACACGAGAAACCAAATAGATCATGTTGTGATAGATGGAAGGCATTCAACCAGCGTGTTAAATGTACCAGCATGTAAATCCGAGGGGTAAACACCGGTTAGGATCATTACCTAGTTACAGCAAAGGCTCGTACTCATCTACGTGTGGCGAGAGACCTACGATCTGACACTGCACGGAAGCTGGACTTCGGAAAGCTGCAAACATAACACGTGGCAACACCATACTCCACTCGGCTGACCCAATTGCTTGACGAAAGCACTCCCTGTCTCGATAGTATAGCAGCGCAATGGTAAATCATTGCCCACATCATGGAAAGAGCTCCTACATCCGTACTTGGGTAAGCCTCCCCCCAAAGAATCCACGGTACGACCAGGAGTGCCAAAAATCCACTGAAGACAAGAATGCGGCGTACAAGGCAACCTTACCATTAGTAGCATCGCACCAGATGAGGCAGAGGTATCAGGAGAAAGGGAGCGATTAATAACATTTCTTCCATAAGAAAAAATAAGTAAATGGAAAGAAGTGAGTGTGATTGAATCCCGATGTACAGAAGGCAGAATGAAGTCCGAAAATTCTAGCAAAGAATTAAACATTGAAACAATGGCTTTGGTACAGGCACATCCTCCTGCAGATACAAATAAAGAAACCTGGTAACTGATACAGATAGTGTGCTGAGGATATGGAAAGGCACTTTTCCCAGATGCTGCTATCCGATGATGGTTGCTATGAGTATACCGCCGAACCAATCACTGATGATGGTATAGAATTTGTACCAGAACAAGATCCACGTAGGAGTAATCCGGCTGCGAAACAATTAGGCAGCAGGAACCGATTGGTTGCCGGATGAACTGTTTAACACTGGAGGCGACACACTAATAGGGCGTATGCATCAGCCTGTCTGCGCAATTTGGCTAGAATAACGCATACCAGATGATTGGAACTTTAACATTCTATGTCCCGTACTCAAGAAAGTGGACAAGACGGTATGTGCCAACTGCAGAGGAATAAGCCTACTCCCCTTCGCATACAAGATACTATCGAGCGTACTCATTGAAAGATAGAAGACTAAGGTCAACGAGATAATTGGGGCCTAACAGTTTGATTTTCCTGCAAATCTGATATGGCTTTGAAGGATGACGCTTGTTGATACACGCCCTTCAATTGAGATAGGCAAGAACCTCTCCAAACCAATCAAAACGTTCAAACGAGGTTTCATACAAGGAGGCAAGTTATCGTGTGACCTCTTTAATATCCTGCTGGAGAAGATTACACTAGAAGCAAGTGTGAATAGGCATGACATTACTTACAAGGGAACATATGCTACTCTAGTATGCCGACGACATCGATTTTATGGTTCGGTCACCGGAAAAAAGCAATTGTAGCCTTTGAAAATATCGAAGGAGAATCAACAAAAGTGGGTTTGACAGTAAATGGAGATGGAGAGATAAAGTGGATGATATCAACTTCTACCAACAGGAGTTGATATCTTGATGTGCTCTACCCAAACACAATGATGTGCTCTACCCAAACAAAAATGGAAAAAGTTGGGAACTACCTCGACACCGCCGTAATCGAAACAAATGACAGCAGTTTTGAAATAAATCGAAAGAAAATATTGGCTAACAGATGCTACTTTGGATTGAGCAAGCAGATGAGTAATAGAGGCAGCTCTTCACAGACGATATTCACACTATACACGACACTGATACTACCCGTGCTATTATATGGCATTTAAATATAACGGTTGCGTTATCTAGGTCATGTTGTAAAAATGAATGCAGAAGAAGACTTTTAAAGGCTATCACGGTGCTACACGCTAACCGGGACGACCAAGAGCCCGATGGAAATATTTTGTGGTGGAGACACCTCGAAACTTGGTGTCAGAGAATTTAGAAGAAGCATAGAAGATCGAGGAGGGTGGAATGGTACTCTACGTTCGGCTAATGCGACAAATGTTTTGTCACAGCCAATTTAAGTAAATAAGTAAGTATTTATTATGGTTCAAATCGGTATATAACCTGCAACAAAGTGTTGTAGTGGACCCCTCGCCTTCTGAGCCGAGTATAGCCCAAATCAATCTACAGTTGGATGCAGCTGCTATAAATACCGATCTTCCGATTTTATATTTTGGGCTAATAAATAGCGCATATTTTTCCCGAATTCGCTGAAATTTGGAAAAAACAGTAAAAGCAGACCTCTCCACAGCTGTGCTGAATATGACCCAAATCGGTCTATTAAAGAAATTTGTATTGGACCCCTTTTCATCTGTGTCGAGAATGGTCAAAATCTGTATTTATTTGCATAAAACTATCATATAGGGCGATCTCCAGATTTAAGGTCTTGGGCCCATAAGAGGCGAACTTTTACGCCATTTCTCTCCAATTCAGCACAATGAGTTTTCTTATTCCTCTCATGTGTTTCCTTGGTGGTAGATATTCAAATTTCGGCCCGGTCCTTTAAATTTTTGTAAAAAAAAATTCTCAATAGCCAGACACACCATGCTACACTTTTTCGCGTCCTCCTTGATGTATGGTCCTTTATTGTTTGCCTTTTGCTGACAACTGCGCTTGATGGGAACGATGATGATGTTATGACTGGAGTCTAGCGTAACAATGTAGCCAATTTGACATGTTTACCATATGTCTAATGACAAGACAAGTATTCATATGATCCATACACATGAAAAACGAGGACATATATACACCCATTCGTTTACAAGGATGGAACGAGTAGTTGGAAATTTAATAGTGGAATATTTTTCTACTTATAAATTTTCCCATGCAAATTCCCTTAAGAACCAGGGGCGAACTTCCCACATATTAAGTTTTAAGCTCAATGATTGGGGGCCTCCGTTTAAAAGCCGAGTGCGAACTGCGTGCCACAGTGCGACACCTCTTTTACATGGCTTCTATGTATGGCATAGTCGCCAGCATAGGGATAGGAAAACCACCGCTGACAATTGTTTCTGGTATTCTTGTCAGGACTCGAACCCAAGCGTTCACCATCATAGGCGTACATGCTAACCTCTGCGTTACGGTGGGTTCCTGGTTCAATAGTTTAAGAATATAATATCACGGAACCCAACCAGAACGAGTTATCCTCTTCTAAATGTCTTTAAGGAAAACTCACTTTAACTTAATTCATGAGTATCTCGATAAGCATTTGGCATTTATTTTGTGTCTTAAAATTGCACATTTGTCAATCAATATTCCATTAATATAAGGGCGGGTTTTTAGTATTGCCCAATGAAAGGGGTCCCACTGTTTTAGCCGAGTACGAACCGTTAACATCTCGAACTGAATGCCTCACAGATGATGCCAGCTGAGATTTTCTGTGTTCGTGCATTAGATCTCCAACTGAATGTCTCACAGATGACGCCAGCATTAGTAAGGAGATGACCATCGCTGAGATTTTCTATGTTCGTGCTTGGGTTTGAACTTAGACGTTCAGCTTCATAGGAAGGCAGACATAATAACCTCTGTGCTACCGTGGCCTCTAGGTCAGTCAAAACATTTGAACGTCTTTCCTTCTTTTGAAATGTCAGTTCTATTCCATTTTCGTTGTAGATCTCCATATGCAGGACAGATGTGTCATTGGCTGTTTCCCTTTAATATGCATGTCCTAGTTTTTGCTGCTACAAAGAGGATGTGTTTAGCAGGCGCATTCATATTTCAGTTCGCGCTATCCTTTCTTTGGTACATTCATTCGGTGTCTTTTATTTTGTGCTGTCGGTTTTTCTTGCCGATTTTTGTTCATCATTTTGATTGCTAAGTGTACATTTTAGCGTTCAAACTTCCATTGACTTTTGTACTCATTGGTCGTGTTTTTCGTGGTGAGTGATGACTTTTTTATACCCTCCACCATAAGATGGGGGGTATACTAATTTCGTCATTCTGATTGTAACTACTCAAAATATTCGTCTGAGACCCCATAAAGTATATATATTCTTGATCGTCGTGAAATTTTATGTCGATCTAGCCATGTCCGTCCGTCTGTCCGTCCGTCCGTCCGTCTGGTTGTCGAAAGCACGCTAACTTCCGAAGGAGTAAAGCTAGCCGCTTGAAATTTTGCACAAATACTTTTTAGTAGTGTAGGTCGGTTGGTATTGTAAATGGGCCATATCGGTCCATGCTTTGATATAGCTGCCATATAAACCAATCTGGGGTCTTGACTTCGTGAGCCTCTAGAGTGCGCAATTCTTATCCGATTGGGATGAAATTTCGCACGACGTGTTTTGTTATGATTTCCAACAACTTTGCCAAGTATAGTTCAAATCGGTTCATAACCTGATATAGCTGCCATATAAACCGATCTTGGGTCTTGACTTCTTGAGCCTCTAGCGTGCGCAATTCTTATCCGATCAGACTGAAATTTTGCACGACGTGTTTTGTTATGATATCCAACAACTGTGCCAAGTATGGTTCAAATCGGTTCATAACCTGATATAGCTGCCACATAAACCGATCTTGGGTCTTGACTTCTTGAGCCTCTAGAGGGCACAATTCTTATCCGATTTGAATGAATTTTTGCACGAAGTATTTCGTTATGATATCCAACAACTGTGCCAAGTATGGTTCAAATCGGTTCATAACCTGATATAGCTGTCATATAAACAGATCTGGGGATTTGATTTCTTGAGCTTCTAGAGGGCGCAATTCCTATCCGATTTGGCTGAAATTTTGCATCACGTATTTTATTTTTACTTTCAACAACTGTGTCAAATAAGGTTCAAATCGGTTCATAACCTGATATAGCTGCCATATAAACCGATCTGGGATCTTGACTTCTTGACCCCTAGAGGTCGCAATTATTATCCGATATGCCTGAAATTTTGTACGATGGATACTCTCATCACCATCAAAAAACGTGTTTATTATGGTCTGAATCGGTCTATAGCCCGATACAGATCCCATATAAATCGTTCTCTCTATTTTACTTCATGAGCCCCAATGAGCCCAATTCTTATACGAATTGGCTGAAATTTTACACAGGTCTCCAACATATAATTTAATTGTGGTCCGAACCGGACCATATCTTGATATCGTTTTAATAGCAGAGTAACTCTTTTCTTATATCCTTTTTTGCCTAAGAAGAGATGACGGGAAAAGAACTCGACAAATGTGATCCATGGTGGAGGGTATATAAGATTCGGCCCGGCCGAACTTAGCACGCTTTTACTTGTTGTTCATATTATTTTGATTGCTGAGTTTACATTTTAGCGTTCAAACTTCCATTGACTTTTGTACTCATTGGTCGTGTTTTTCGTGGTGAGTGATGACTTTTTTATACCCTCCACCATAAGATGGGGGGTATACTAATTTCGTCATTCTGATTGTAACTACTCAAAATATTCGTCTGAGACCCCATAAAGTATATATATTCTTGATCGTCGTGAAATTTTATGTCGATCTAGCCATGTCCGTCCGTCTGTCCGTCCGTCCGTCCGTCCGTCTGTCTGTCGAAAGCACGCTAACTTCCGAAGGAGTAAAGCTAGCCGCTTGAAATTTTGCACAAATACTTTTTAGTAGTGTAGGTCGGTTGGTATTGTAAATGGGCCATATCGGTCCATGTTTTGATATAGCTGCCATATAAACCAATCTGAGGTCTTGACTTCGTGAGCCTCTAGAGTGCGCAATTCTTATCCGATTGAAATGAAATTTTGCACGACGTGTTTTGTTACGATATCCAACAACTGTGTCAAGTATGGTTCAAATCGGTCCATAACCTTATATAGCTGTCATATAAACCGATCTGGGGTCTTGACTTCTTGAGCTTCTAGAGGGCGCAATTCCTATCCGATTTGGCTGAAATTTCGCAAGACGTTTTTTATTGTTACTTTCAACAACTATGTCAAATAAAGTACAAATCGGTTCATAACCTGATATAGCTGCCATATAAACCGATCTGGGATCTTGACTTCTTGAGCCTCTAGAGGTCGCAATTATTATCCTATTTGCGTAAAATTTTGTACGACAGATCCTCTATAGCCCGATACAGCTCGATACAGCCATATAAATCGATCTCTCTATTTTTCTTCTTGAGCCCCCAAAGGGCGCAATTCTTATTCGAATTGGCTGACATTTTACACAGGTCTCCAACGTATAATTTAATTGTGGTACAAACCGGACTATATATTGATATCGCACTAATAATAGAGCAAATCTTTTCTTATCCTTTTTTGCCTAAGAAAAGATGCTGGGAAAAGAACTCGACAAATGCGATCCATGGTGGAGGGTATACACGCTTTCACTTGTTTTAAATAATGTCAAAATTGTATTGTATGCAAAATGCTTTCAAAGTTTTATTTTTATACCCTCCACCATAAGATGGGGGGTATACTAATTTCGTCATTCTGATTGTAACTAGTCGAAATATTCGTCTGAGACCCCATAAAGTATATATATTCTTGATCGTCGTGAAATTTTATGTCGATCTAGCCATGTCCGTCCGTCCGTCCGTCTGTCTGTCGAAAGCACGCTATCTTCCGAAGGAGTAAAGCTAGCCGCTTGAAATTTTGCACAAATACTTCTTATTAGTGTAGGTCGGTTGGTATTGTAAATGGACCATATCGGTCCATGTTTTGATATAGCTGCCATATAAACCGATCTGGGTCTTGACTTCTTGAGCCTCTAGAGTGCGCAATTCTTATCCGATTGGGATGAAATTTTGCACGACGTGTTTTGTTATGACATCCATCAACTGTGCCAAGTATGGTTGAAATCGGTCCATAACCTGATATAGCTGCCATATAAACCGATCTTGGGTCTTGACTTCTTGGGCCTCTAGAGAGCGCAATTCTTATCCGATTTGCCTGAAATTTTGTACGACGGATCCTCTCATGACCATCAACATACGTGTTTATTATGGTCTGAATCGGTCTGTAGCCCGATACAGCTCCCATATAAATCGATCTCTCTATTGTACTTTTTGAGCCCCCAAAGGGCGCAATTCTTATTCGAATTGGCTGACATTTTACACAGGTCTCCAACATATAATTTAATTGTGGTCTAAACCGGATCATATCTTGATATCGCTCTAATAGCAGATTTTTCTTTCTTTCTTTTCTTATATCATTTTTTGCCTAAGAAGAGATGCCGGGAAAAGAACTGACAAATGCGCTCCATGGTGGAGGGTATATAAGATTCGGCCCGGCCGAACTGAGCACGCTTTTACTTGTTTTGCCTAAGAAGAGATGCCGGGAAAAGAACTCGACAAATGCGATCAATGGTGGAGGGTATATAAGATTCGGACCGGCCGAACTTGGCACGCTTTCACTTGTTTTTAAATAATGTCAAAATTGTATTGTATGCAAAATGTTCTCAAAGTTTTATTTTTTTTAATATTCTTTGTCGTCGAAACAATTTTTTGTATAGCTTATCATTGTTTCCTAAAGGTTTTATGCAATTAGATAAATTCCCATCACCATAAGTCCAAAATAAACACCGAAACAAAAAAATATAAAACATCATATGAATGTACGAACAACATGTAACCAATGGATACAAAAAATGGGAAACCCGATTTTTGGGACTTTGAGTATTGTCATTTCCTTTTGCCTTTCCCTTCCCAGCCACTTGGCACTCGCACTCTATCGCCAACAAAATGAAATAAAAAAAATGCTACCTCTAAAAGAGAAAGACCTTTTTTTATAACGGCTAATATGACCGTTTACAGACTCGTCTTTGCCATTATTGGCACTGGTAATGCCTCTTTGGTGGAAGTTCCACTCGTAATGGTCATAACTAATAAAGTATCAGCAAAATAGGTTGTTAATATGCATGGCCATATGCCACTTGCTTTGCAGGACTTTTTGTGTTGCGTCCAGTCTAAGGAAAAACCAAAAAGGAGCACAAAACTGGCTACTATCTCTCCAGTAGAGGTATATTAGTTGGCATAACTACTGCTCGGGATGATGGCAGAAGGCAAGAGTGTTTGTAATTGTATCTCCTGGCTTTTTTTGTATGAGTTTAGTTTTTATTATTGCCAAGGATTTGTTCATATGTGCTTAAATGTGTGTGCGTGTGTGTGAAACTCGTTTGTAATGTGTATTAGAATAGGACTTTCTTAGTGGGGCAGATGGGCCACTTTACTACATACACAAATAGGTTTGACAATATTGTCTTATCAAACACTGAAAAAATATCACAACCTTCCATAGCACACCTAGGGCTATCGAAATAATATCTCAAACACTTACATATTTGTCATTTATTTGTTTGACATTGCTTAGCACCAAATCACAAAGAAACACCTTCTTTGGTTAAAAGTTGACTTATTTTTTATCTATAATTATATAATACCATTTTCTTCTTTTCAAATAGTAGACACTTTTCTTTTCTTGACTTGATTGTAGTAATATGTTTACAACAAACCATAATTATATGTTCATATCAAAACAAATTTTTAACCAGTAAGGAAGGGCAAAAGTCGGGCGGTGCCGACTTTATTATACCCTATACCTACCCAATAAGTACAATGTTGAAGATATATCCGATTCTCACATCCAATTCGGATGTTTTCTGATGGGTTACTAAACAATCCCTATGAAATTTCGAGCAAATATGTTCAAACGATAAATGTTCGGATGACAAATAACAAAATTATTGCAAAATACCAAAAATCTGACGAACGTATATATGAGAGCTATATCTAATTCTGAACCGATTTCAAGCAAACTTTTCAGATCTTGTGCTAGTCATTGAGGAAAGCATTGTGCAAAATTTTGGCAAGATAAGCGCTGGCAGTGGCCCTTGGAGTGAAAATCGTCCGATATACATATATGACAGCTATATCTAAATCTGGGCCGATTTCCATGAAATTCACCAGCAAATTAAGAGTCATAAGAAAATCCTTCCTGTTAAATTTCGAGAGAATCGGTTAGCAAATGAGCACTTTATAGCAATATTTCTCAAAATCGGACGAGCATATCTATGGGAGCTATATCTAAATCTGAACCATTTTGGAACAAACTTCTCAGATATTATGGTAGTGTCGAGGATAGCGTTGTGCAAAGTTTTGCGAAGATTGGTGAATAAATACCCTTGCAGTGTCTGTAGGAGTGAAAATCGGGCGAAAAACATATATGGCAGATATATCTAAATCTGAACCGATTTTTATGAAATTCATCAGTATTGTCGAAAGTCATAAGAAAATCTCTACTGCCAAATTAGGAGAGAGTCGGTTAGCAAATGAGCACTTTATTGCAATAATTCTCAAAATCGGATGAACATATATATGGGAGCTATATCTAAATCTGAACCGATTTTGAGCAAACTTCTCAGATATTGTGGTAGACGTCGAGGAAAGCGTTGTGCATGATTTTGTCAAGATTAGTCAATAAATGCGCTTGCTGTGACTCTAAAAGTTAAAATCGGGCAATATATATATATGAGAGCTATATCTAAATCTGAACCGATTTCAATGAAATTCACCAGTAGTGTCGAGAGTGCAGAGAAAATACTATCTGCCAAATTTCGTGAGAATCGGGTAACAAATGACCATTTTATTGCATTATTTCTGCAAATCGGATGAACATATATATGAGAGCTATATCCAAATCTGATCCGACTTTTTTTCAATTTCAATAGGATTCACAGTAGTGGTGTAGGGTATAAAAAAGTTTTTCCCTCGACCTCAAACCTATTTTTCTCTCTGTGTATATGATTCCCTACCCCTCGTCGTTATTCAAGGGAACACCATGTGCATCAATTTTGGCTTTTTTCCTTATCCTCCCATTTGCTCCCTCTACCAAAATAGTTTCAGCTTCCACGAAGTTATGGTTACAGCATGGTATAGATGAATTTGTTTTGCCCTGCTATAGATGAATTTGTATATGTATTGCCATATGTGTGTGCCATTTCATATGATTTCCTTAATACTTGAATTATGTGCAGATTTTGTTTAGAAGCGACCTCTATATTCAATGTGCTAGTATGTGTTTGCAAAGGTTCCGCTCTTTTTTCTTGGTTATGCCCATCTTTTCTTTTTTGTCCTGTTAGGATTTGTCTTTAGTTGAGTTGGGTTGACCGACTGGCTAGATGACTGGTTGTGTCCTTGGAACATGGCTTGATGCATTGCTTGGGCAAAGAGAGACAATATGCTGTTAGCATTTTATTTGGCATCATATTACGCTCAATGAATGTTATGGATATTTTGTTCGTTTTGTTAATACAACTGCGGCCAAAATACGGCACAGTGGGTTGCAAAAAGAAGCGAAATAAAAAAAAAGTAAAAAAGTTCGGACGGGCCGAAGCTTATATACCCTCCACCATGGATCGCTTTTGTCGAGTTCTTTTCCCGGCATCTCTTCTTAGGCAAAAAAGGATATAAGAAGTGATTTGCTCTGCTATTAGAGCGATATCAAGATATAGTCCGGTTTGGACCACAATTAAATTATACGTTGGAGACCTGTGTAAAATGTCAGCCAATTCGAATAAGAATTGCGCCCTTCGGGGGTTCAAGAAGTAAAATAGAGAGATCGATTTATATGGGAGCTGTATCGGGCTATAGACCGATTCAGACCATAATAAACACGTATGTTGATGGTCATGAGAGAATCCGTCGTACAAAATTTCAGGCAAATCGGATAATAATTGCGACCTCTAGGGGTCAAGAAGTCAAGATCCCAGATCGGTTTATATGGCAGCTATATCAGCTAATGAACCGATTTGAACCTTATTTGACACAGTTGTTGAAAGTAAAAATAAAATACGTCATGCAAAATTTCAGCCAAATCGGATAGGAATTGCGCCCTCTAGAAGCTCAAGAAGGCAAATCCCCAGATGTGTTTATATGACAGCTATATCAGGTTATGGACCGATTTCAACCATACTTGGCACAGTTGTTGGATATCATAACAAAATACTTCGTGCAAAAATTCATTCAAATCGGATAAGAATTGTGCCCTCTAGAGGCTCAAGAAGTCAAGACCCAAGATCGATTTATACGGCAGCTATATCAAAACATGGACCGATATGGCCCATTTACAATACCAACCGACCAACACTAATAAGAAGTATTTGTTCAAAATTTCAAACGGCTAGCTTTACTCCTTCGGAAGTTAGCGTGCTTTCGACAGACAGACGGACGGATTTGGGTAAATCGACATAAAATGTCGCGACGATCAAGAATATATATACTTTATGGGGTCTCAGACGAATGTTACAAACAGAATGACGAAATAAGTATACCCCCCATCCTATGGTGGAGGGTATAAAAAACAACTAAAATAGTGCTAAGTTCGGCCGGGCCTATATACCCTCCATAATTAATTGCTTTTGGATATTTGCGCCCTTTAGGAGCTCAAGAAGTAAAAAAGAGAGTTTGGTTTAAAGGGGAAGCGCATCTATAATCGATTCAGACCATATTTGACACGTATGTTGAAGGTCATGGAAGAAACCGTTGTACAAAATTGCAGCCAATTCAGAAAATTAAAATTGCGCCCTCTAGAGGCTCAAGTCAAGATCCCAGATCACTTTTTATGACAGCTATATCAGACTATGGAACGATTTGAACCATATTCACACACATTTGCTGGAAGTCATAACAAAACACGTCATACAAAATTTCAGCCAAATCGGAAAAGAATTGCGCCATCTAGTGGCTCAAGAAGCCAAACCCCAGATCAGTTTATAGGTCAGCTCTATCAGGTTATGAACCGATTTCAACCATACTTAGCATAATAGTTGGAAGTCATAACCAAACACGTCATGCGAAATTTCAGCTAAATCGAATTGGAATTGCACCCTCTAGAAGATCAAGAAATCAAGACCCTAGGTCTATTTATATGGCAGCTATTTGCACAGTCATACTAAAACGATATGTGCAAAATTTCAGCTTAATCGGATAAAAAATGTGCCCTCTAGAAGCTCAAGGATTCAAGACCCAAGATCGGTATATATGACAGCTATATGAAAACATGGACCGATATGGCCCATTTGCAATCCCAACTGACCTACACTAATTAGAAGCATTTGTGCAAAATTTCAAGCTTCTAGCTTTACTCCTTCTGAAGTTTGCGTGCTTTCGACAGACAGACGGACGGACGGCGGACATGCAACATGTAAATTTTTCCCATGAATATTCCGCTAAGAAACAGTTGCAAACTTCTCAAATAGCAATGGAAGCAGTCCGATTCAAGTTTAAGCTGAATGATAAGAGGCCTCCTTTTACAGCCGAGTCCTAACGGCGTGGCGCAGTGCGACACCTCTTTGGGGAGAAGTTTTACATGGCATAGTACCTCACAAATGTTGCCAGTATTAGGAGCGGAAAACCACCGCTGAAAATTTTTGCAAATGGTCTCGCCACTGTTCGATGGCAGGCGTTCAGCGTCATAGGCGGACATGCTAACCTCTGCGCTACGGTGGCCTCCAACATGGACGGGCATGGCAAGATCGAAAATTCGGCCGCGTCGAGTCTTGAAAACGCTCCAAAAAGGACAAGTTCTTTTTTTATACCCACCACCGAAGGATGGGGGTATATTCATTTTGTCATTCCGTTTGCAACACATCGAAATATTCATCTCCGACCCTATAAAGTACATATATTCCTGATCAGCCTAAAAATCTTAGACGATATAGACATGTCCGTCCGTCTGTCTGTTGAAATCACGCTACAGTCTTTACAAATAGATATATTGAGCTGAAATTTTGCACAGATTCTTTTTTTGTCCATAAGCAGGTTAAGTTCGAAGATGGGCTATATCGGACTATATCTTGATATAGCCCCCTTATAGACCGATTGGCCGATTTAGTGTCTTAGGCCCATAAAAGCCACATTTTCTCTCCGATTTTGCTGAAATTTAAGACAGTTAGTTGTGGTAGGCCCTTCGACATTAATTTTCAATATGGCCCAGATCGGTTCAGATTTGGATATAGCTGCCATATAGACCGATCCACCTATGTAGGGTCTTATGCCTATAACAGCTACATTTATTATCCGATTTTGCTGAAATTTGGGACAAAGAGTTGTATTAGGCCCTTCGACATCCTTCGTCAATATGGTTTAGATCGGTCCAGATTTGGATATAGCTGCCATATAAGCCGATCCTCCGATTTAGGGTCTTAGGCCCATAAAATCCACATTTATTATCTGATTTTGCTGAAATTTGGGACAATGAGTTGTGTTAGGCCCTTCGACATTCTTAGTCAATATGGCCCAGATCGGTCCAGATTTGGATATAGCTGCCATATAGACCGATCCTCAGATTTAGGGTCTTAGGCCGATAAAAGCCACATTTATTATCCGATTTTGCTGAAATTTGGGACAGTGAGTTGTCTTAGGCCCTTCGACATCTTTTTTTAAATATGGCGCAGGTCGCTTCATATTTGGATATAGCTGCCATATAGACCGATTGATTTTTAGATATAGTTTATAAAGAGACCAATATTTTGTTAAACACAATTGAACAATGTCTTGTACTTATTAGTATTTGGTCCGAATCGGAACTTATTTCTATATAACTGCTATGCAACATAAGGTATGCAATTTTCACCGGATTTTGATGAAAGGTGGTTTACATATATACCCGAGGTGGTGGGTATCCAAAGTTCGGCCCGGCCGAACTTAACGCCTTTTTACTTGTTTTTGTTCGGATATCGGCGGACCTAATACAACTTACTATGCTAAATTTCAGCGAAATCGAATAACAATTGCGCCTGCTATAGGCTTGAAACCCTATATCACCAGATCGGTCTATATGGCTGCTGTATCCAAATAAAGCCTGATGTGGCCCATTCAAGAACCTAACCAGCGTATAGAATAAATACGAGTCGGTGCAAAATTTCAATTCTATATCTATATCCAGGGGATAAAGATGTGAAATCAGGATATCGGTTTATATAGCAGCTATATCAGGTTATAGACTGATTTGGACCGTATTGAGCACAGTTGTAGAAAGTCGGACAAAAATTGCGGCTTGTAAAGGCTGATGAAGTCAAATCGGTAGATCGGTTTATATATACAGATTCGAACCGTACTTGACACAGTTGTTTGAAGTTATAATAGAACACTACATGCAAAATTTCAGTCAAATCATACAAAAACTATGGCGTTAAAGGGCTCAAGAAGCCAAATAAGAAGATCGGTTTATATGGAAGCTACATCAAGTTAAATACCGAAGTGGACCTTACGTGGCACGGTTGTTGGAAGTTATAGCAGAACATTAAATGCAAAATTGCAGCGACCGACATCAATATAAAGTATCAGTGCAAAATTTGAAGCGGCTAGCTTTACGCGTTCGACCGCTATTGTGATTTCGACAAACGGGCGGAGGCTCGGACATGGCTAGTTCGACGGAGAACGTCGAGACGATCAAGCATATATATATATTATGGATCTTAGATGTTAAATTTCGAGGTGTTACAAACGGAATGACTAGATTAGTATACCCCTGTCCTTTGGTGGTGGGTATAAAAATTAATAAAGTAAAATGTACATTTAAGTATCTGTCTTTTTATACCCTCCACCATAAGATGGGGGGTATACTAATTTCGTCATTCTGATTGTAACTACTCGAAATATTCGTCTTAGACCCCATAAAGTATATATATTCTTGATCGTCGTGAAATTTTATGTCGATCTAGCCATGTCCGTCCGTCTGTCCGTCCGTCTGTCCGTCCGTCCGTCCGTCTGTCTGTCGAAAGCACGCCAACTTCCGAAGGAGTAAAGCTAGCCGCTTGAAATTTTGCACAAATACTTCTTATTAGTGTAGGTCGATTGTTAGTGTAAATGGGCCATATCAATACATGTTTTGATATAGCTGCCATATAAACCGATCTTGGGTCTTGACTTCTTGAGCCTCTAGAGTGCGCAATTCTTATCCGATTGGGATGATATTTTGCACTACGTGTTTTGTTATGATATCCAACAATTGTGCCAAGTATGGTTCAAATCGGTTCATAACCTGATATAGCTGCCATATAAACCGATCTTGGGTCTTGACTTCTTGAGCCTCTAGAGTGCGCAATTCTTATCCGATTGGAATGAAATTTTGCACGACGTGTTTTGTTATGATATTCAACAACTGTGTGAAGTATGGTTCAAATCGGTCCATAACCTTATATAGCTGTCATATGAACCGATCTTGGGTCTTGACTTCTTGAGCCTCTAGAGGGCGCAATTCTTATCCGATTGGAATGAAATTTTGTACGACGGATTCTCTCATGACCATTAACATACGTGTTTATTATGGTCTGAATCGGTCTATAGCCCGATACAGCTCCCATATAAATCGATCTCTCTATTTTACTTCTTGAACCCACAAAGAGCGCAATTCTTATTCGAATTGGCTGACATTTTTCACAGGTCTCCAACATAAATATAATTTAATTGTGGTCCAAACCTGACCACACTTAATATCTTTTCTTATATGCTTTTTTTTTTTTGCCTAAAAAGAGATGCCGGGAAAAGAACTCGACAAATGCAAACCATGGTGGAGGGTATATAAGATTCGGCCCGGCCGAACTTAGCACGCTTTTACTTGTTTTCTCTTTTGGAGGCTCTCATTTCCACTGTCCACTAAAAAGTCCTTATGTACTTATTTCCTTGTGGTTTCTTACATTTTTCGCTATATGCATGTATCTCTGCCCGACTTGTTTAATACAAAAATTTTTGTTGCTTGTTTCGCAAGGATTAAAATCCCTATAAAACGTTTTATTATGTGTCTTCAGTTTCACTGTATTTATACTGACGGGGGGGGATAAGTGAATGGGGTGTTGCGTGGAGTTGGTGATGATGCGCTTTATTGCCTTCCTGAAAGTGGGAGAAGGGAAGCTAGTTCAGTCAGCATGCCTGACAGTATGTGTAACTTGATATGATTGTCATGAATATTTTGGCAGCCATTTACTGCTGGGGTGTTTTTTTCCTACTTTCTACTTTTATATGTTAAGGAATAGGAGGAGGAGGAAATGGAGATATGGTTAGCCATAATTCAGACTTTTTTTATTTACTTTCTGTGGCATTTTTCGTTGGTCTAAGGACATTTGAAATAATTTGCTCAAAATTTGACTGAGTATTTGTTTAATTGTTTATGTGGTTGTATGCTTGTCATGCATTTTAAAGAGAGTAAGGCTTGTGTTCGGTGTGGCGTAACACGATAACAAGCACTCACATTCTCGGGAAGCTATTATGATTTGTCGTTACATTGCGTTATTAAAATTAAGTTGCAGTGAATTTATCCCAATTTTTACCAAAATAGATCAGATATCAAATAAATTTAATTTGATACAACTTCCTAACTAAAACAAGAAAAAGCCTGCTAGTTCGGCCGGGCCGAAACTTGGGAACTCACCACCATGGATTCTGCTAAAATATAGGAGCTATATCTTGTTAAGGATTGATGGAGACCGTACTTGGCGCAATTCTTGAGAGTCATAACAGAACACTATGTACAAAATTTCAGCCATGCAAATGCAAATGCAAATTGTGCCCATGAACATTCCACTAAGGAACAGGGGCAAACTTCTCACATATCAATGAGTGCAGTCCGATTTAAGTTTTGTTAAGCTCAATGATAAGGGGCCTTCATTTTATAGCCGAGTCCGAACGGCGTGCCGCAGTGCAACAACTCTTTGGAGAGAAGTTTTACATGGTATAGTACCTCACAAATGTTGCCAGCATTAGGAGGGGAAAACCACCGCTGAAATTTTTTTCTGATGGTCTCGCCAGGATTCGAACCCAGGCGTACAGCGTCATAGGCGGACATGCTAACCTCTGCGCTACGGTGGCCTCCCGCCACATCGGACAAAAATTGCGGCTTCCAGGTACTCAAGAATTTAAACCGTTCTTAGCACAGTTGTTACAAGTCAGACATAACAGAAACTGCGTGCAAAATTTCGGTCAAATCAGATGGAAATGTAGGCTTCCAGGGGCTTAAGGAGTCAAATCGGGAGATCGGTTTAAATGGGACGTATATCAGGTTATAAACGGATTCAGACCGTACTTAGCACATTAGACCGATTCGTACGGTCCGAATCGCACATTTGTTGGAATTCATAACAGAACACTTGTGTAAAATTTCAGCCAAATCGGATGAAAATTGAGGATTCCAGGGGCTCTAGAAATCCAATCGGGAGATCGGTTTATGTGGGAGCTATATCCAAATCTAAACCGATATGGCCCATTTACAATCCCTGACAACCTACATCAATACCTGTGCAAAATTTCAAGCGACTAGCTTTACGCGTTCGACCGCTATAGTGATTTCGACAGACGCACGGACGGACGGACATGGCCAGTTCGTCTCAGAATGTCGAGATGATCAACAACTTATATACTTTATGGGGTCCTAGATCAATATTTCGAGGTGTTACAAACGGAATGACTAGATTAGTATATCCCCATCCTATGGTGGTCGGTATAAAAACAAATTATTTCACACAAAATTTTAGCCAAAGAATTGATTTAGGATAAGAATTGCGCCCCCTAGAGGCCCAAGGAGCCAAGATCCAAAATCGGTTTATGTGGCAGCTATATCAAAACATAGACCGATTTGGCCCATTTACAATCGCAACCGACCCACACTAAATTTCAATGCTTAGTTGTTGTTGTTGTAGCAGTTTATTGTGTTCTATCTTTTGTCTGCTTGATTCTGTTGAGTGTCAAGACCCAGGAACTCTGGGACTAAGATGGGGTGCGTCCACAGGGATCTAGGTCTGAGTCGAGTGGGTCTGGCCGGGCAGTTTTACAGGTGACGTGTATCGTGCGATCCCTGGTTACAATCGGGACATACATCTAACACGTCGGCATCAATCCTTGCTCTGTAGGAGTTGAGGCGGCTGCATCTGCCGGAATGTAATTGAGCCAGAACTACTCTGGTTTGCCGGGGGAGGTCAATTTCTTCAGGTGCAATGGGAGGCGGTCGTTCTCCAAGGACTACATTCACCCTGTAGCCATTTACCGCATCTGCTACCGTGTCTGCATGAATGTTGTCTAAACCTGCTCGATATGCCGCTTAATCCGGAGGTTCTCTCTTGTAGCGCTGAACCTCACGCTCTAGATCATGTAGATCTACCTTAAGGCTTCTGGGCGGGGGATATCTATCCACAAGATGATGATTTGGATAGTCTCTGCGATAACAGCCCAAAAGGTATTGCTTAGACAGCATACAGTTATGTCTTCGCACTGGTAGGATCTTTGTCTCCTGTTGGAGGTGGTCCACATGAGAACTAAGGAGACAGCCCGTCGCAGTTCGGAGGGTGGCATTCCAACAGATCTGAATATTATTCCATTGCGTGTCACAAAGTTGACGAGACCACACTGGCGCTGCATAACTTACCACAGACCGGCCAATTGCTTTATGCGTGGTCAACAAGGTTTCTTTGCCTGTACTCCAAGTGCTGACAGCAAGTGACTTGAGGACCTTGTTTCTACTTTTGACTATATCGCAAATTGCTGTGTCATGTGGGGAGAATATGTAAGAGCTGTCAAATGTGACGCCAAGTATTTTGGGCCTGGCTGGTGGGACGTGTTGGCGATGTCCCCAAATAATTTGGCATGGCTGACCGTATCGAATGCCTTCGATAAGTCTAGTGCCACGAGGACCGTTCTATCACATGGCCTGGGCTGATTGAAGCTACGGAAAATGTGTGCGGTGATGGCGTGCAAAGGTGTTGTTGTGCTGGCCTTCTTATGATTGATAAACGTCCGGCGCTCAGAGGTTATGAAGTCGGGTGGTCGGTCGATGGTGAGAATTATGGGGAGGTGGTCTGACCTCAAAGAGATGACGGCTTGCCAGGATACGGCACTCAACGAGTTCAGGGGATGCAATGGAGATGTCTGGCGAGCTGCTGCACTTCCTCGTAATCCTAGTGGGGTCATCCTCATTCACCGTGTAAAACGTGGAGCTTTCGATCTGCTCTGCCAAAGCTATGCCACGCAGGTCGTTACCTAGGGGAGAATGCCATGACGTGTGATGCGCATTAAAATCCCCCAGAACCAGACGATTATGGCCAGATAGCAACCCACTTATGTCGGGGTTGTAAGCCTGGCCATAAATCGGGACACAGCTACCATCCGGCGGTATGTACACGTTGTAAAGCTCTATCTCGGCAGTACCGGACCTGACTATATTGCACGAAATGGTGTATCACGAAGGCCAATCCCCCTCCTCCATTCCTCGAGCAATCATTACGTTGCACGTTGTATATGTGACAACTGTGCAAGCTGCAGGTGTTCGTCAGCTTTGTCTCCTGGATCGCTGCGACCAATATGCTCTTCCGACCCATGAAATCCACAATCTCATCGATCTTGCCACGGAGTCCGTTGCAGTTGCACTTCCCGGCACGGTCTGGCAATATTTGGGCTGGGATGCGGGGGACTATGTGACCCCCCGAACTCTACTCTACGGTAATATGACGACGAAGACGCAGAAGGCAACCCACTGCTGGCTACACCTTGCGAGATAAACAGTATGACTATACTCTCGTAGTGAAGTGAGGCCAGAGCAAGATCGGAAATGTACCCACTCCATGCACCGGTTACACCTCACCGACACCGACCGATAATGCAGGCGGTTCTGGCAAACCGAACAGAACCAGGGTCCGGGGTTCTTTTCAATCCCGGCACGGACCAGAAGCGTGAGGAGAAGGCACTCCGGGATGTGCCGGAGTGCCGTCTGTCCGTCTGGTGTAATTAAACTACAGAATTCAAAAATTTAGATATTGAGCTGAAATATGGCACAAATGCGTCTTTTTGCAGTACGAAGGTTAAGTTCCTGAACGGGCAAAATTGGAGCATTTTTGGATATAGCTGCTATATAGACCGATCTGAACCATTTTTGGGTTTAAAAA
The DNA here is from genome assembly GCF_963082655.1 of Stomoxys calcitrans. NCBI lineage: Eukaryota > Metazoa > Arthropoda > Insecta > Diptera > Muscidae > Stomoxys > Stomoxys calcitrans. The sequence goes on from NC_081552.1 coordinate 47,832,409, forward strand.
ATTTCAATAAAATAAAATCCTTTATGGGCTTCAGACGCTTAACCGGCAGATGGGTCTATATGGCAGCTATGTCTAAATATAGTCCGATCTGAATCAGCCAAAAACTACCCACTATTTCAAATTTCACCGAAATCGGTTAAAACTTGTTTGGGCTTCGGGCCCTTCATTGGCAGATCGGTCTTCATGGCAGCTATATCCATATATAGTTCGATTTGAAGCATATATATGACACGGATGTCGAAAATCCAAACATTAGTTACTGTGTAAAATTTCAGCGAAATCATATCATAAATGTTCCTTTTTTGAGGCCACAACTTTAAATCGAGAGATCGGGCTGTATGGCAGCTATATTCAAATCTGAACGGATCTGGGCCAAATCGAAGAGGGATGTCGAAGGGCCTAACAAACTCACTGTCCCAAATTTCGGCGACATCGGACAATAAATGCGCCTTTTATGGGCCCAAGACCTTAAACCGGGAGATCGGTCTATATGGCAGCTATATCCAAATGTGGACCGATCGGGGCCAAATTGAAGAAGGATCTCGATGTACCTAACACACCTCACTGTTCCATATTTCGGCGAAATCGGACAATAAACGATCCTTTTATGGACCCAAAACCTTAAATTGAAAGATCGGTCTATATAGCAGCTATATCAAAATCCCGGTCGATCTCAGCCAAATTGAAGAGGGATATCGGAGGGGCTAACACAACTCACTATCCCCATTTTTGGCAAAGTCGGACAATAAATACGCCTTGTATGGAGCCAAGACCTTAAACCGAGAGATCGGTCTACCGACAGATCGGTCCACAGACAGCCTTAGATTTTTACGACGATCAAGGATATATACACTTTATAAGGTCGGAAATGGATATTTCGATGTGTTGCAAACAAAATGACAAAATGAATATACCCCCATCCTTTCGTGGTGGGTTTAAAAATTTGCAATATTTTTATCCTTTTCACAATTACAGAAGGATTTTGTAATCTTGGCTGCATTGTTAACCGCTCCCATGTAAACCGATCACCCGATTTTACTTCTTGAGCAAATATATGGTGCAATTCTTATCCGATTTGGTTGAAATTATGCACAATGGTCTGCAACATCCAAGCCGAGTATAGCGAGAATCGGTTCATAACCTGGTATAGTTCAAATAGCTGAACTTAAATTTTGACAAATTCTAAATCATTTTCCTATTGGCATGAAATGTTCGCTTCATTTTCTATTGAAATGAAATTTTGCTTTTCACTGATATCCTTGCCCCTTTCTTTCTCATCCTTTTTCTTTGAATTTTCTATAATATCCCTCTAATGTCTTCAGCCAATAATTCATAAATTTTAATCAATTCTACAATCTCATTTTGCCAAGACGAAGCTAAGAAAAATAACAAAAAGGAAGAGTAAATTTTATGAAAATTGCCACACTTTGCCTAGCCACTTTAGCAACGAATGACGGCTTTGGGTGAATGGGGCCACCAACATCAGAAGGTCGACAATGGCTATGCTGCATTTGTTGCTGCTACAAGACTGTTTTCTTTTTGTTGCGTACACACACACACACACACACACACACAAATTGAATGCAAAGAGCGTAAAAATATTATTCATTATTATTCATTGCCACAAATAAAGTAGAAAAATGTCAACGGCAGCACTTTGTTGCAACAACTGGCTGAGCGGAAGCCTCCGCATACACTTTATGTTCTGTAGGTTTGTTCTTTTTGCCTTTCAGGGAGGAGAACAATGCGATTTGCTGGTGGTAAGGGGGCGTAATGGTAGAAGAAGGGATCAGAAAAAGAGAAGGTGGTATAAGGCAGCTTCGTTGGCTGTTGATGGTGGTGGCGTTAGCGTTAGCGTTGCCCAGTATAACATGACTTTTTTACTGCCTGATGCGGTTAGCACCCAGGATGGGGATGTGGTCAAAGTAAATGAAGTAGAAAAGACATTTTATGACTACATTGCATAAAAGTTGCACAAATGAAAATTAATAAAATGTCATAGCAGGCAGCGTAGCATTATCATCACTCCCTGCACTTGCTGCTGCATTGTAGATGCAAGAAAACACCAACTTCATCAACGCAAAGCAACGCCAGCAACAAACCTTCGCCACTACCATTACCATTCACCGCCAACACTACCTTCGCCACCATCATAAACAGCCCGTAGGAAATAACGCACACAAAAACCCAACATTATAATAATGTGAACATAAATTAATGTAACAGTTTGCCGTTTATGCCACTAAAACTCTCTCCTCTAGATAGGCCAACTTAACGAGTTGCAAGTGCAACTTTTTCTCCCACCCCTTAGTCACAGCCCCAAAAGCCATTGAATTGAAACTCAGACCCTATAGGAAACATTTTGTGGAGCAATCTCTTCAGTTATGTTGGACAAAGCGTTGTGAAGGAGAAAATAGTATGCCCTATACCATTGCCATGGTAATACAATCATAATCATCCGTTTGAACGTGTGCCAGTCGGTTATCTATTAAGGCCAAAACAGAATGAGCTTGTTGAGATTTGGTTTTGAGCGTCGAGTTGCAAACGCAACTGAAGCTCTGCGCACAAATTCCACAAAAGCAACCCGGAAAAGTTTAACAATTTTCAACGTTGATGCTTAAAAGCCAAGGTCATCCTGTGTTGCCACACATGAAGTAGTGTTTTTGGTCATCAACGTTAAAAATTTATTTAACGTTTGCGAGTTGCTTTTTTATGTTTGTTTGCAGAGTTGCATTTTTCAACGCGACGCTTCTCAACGCGCTCCTTCTGTTTAGGCCTTTAATCCGTTTGTCAATATATGTGTCTCTTTCCAAAAATTGATCTGTTACCCCCCATACAGTATGTAAATGGTGATTTTTAAACAGCTCAAGCACGTTTCGTATTTTGTTTCACTGTCGATCATCTTCAGTTTGGTCTATGATTTAACAACGAATCGTCTTACAAACGAACAACGCTGCTAATTATTGAATACACTATCAAAATGCGTGCTGTGTTAAAAAAGTTCATCGCGTGCTTCTTCCATTTTCCGACGAAGCTCAATCAGTACGTAATTAAGCAGAATTGGCGAATTTGCAGTGAAGATCAGCCAGAAGCATTGCAATAGCTACCAATGCATCCAAAACAAGTAAAAGCGTGCTAAGTTCGGCCGGGCCGAATCTTATATACCCTCCACCATGGATCGCATTTGTCGAGTTCTTTTCCCGGCATCTCTTCTAAAGCAAAAAAGGATATAAGAAAAGATTTTCTCTGCTATTAAAACGATATCAATGTATGGTCCGGTTCGGACCACAATTAAATTATATGTTGGAGACCTGTGTAAAATTTCAGCCAATTCGTATAAGAATTGCGCCCATTGGGGCTCACGAAGTAAAATAGAGAGAACGATTTATATGGGATCTGTATCGGGCTATAGACCGATTCAGACCATAATAAACACATTTGTTGATGGTCATGAGATGATCCGTCGTACAAAATTTCAGGCATATCGGATAATAATTGCGACCTCTAGGGGTCAAGAAGTCAAGATCCCAGATCGGTTTATATGGCAGCTATATCAGGTTATGAACCGATTTGAACCTTATTTGACACAGTTGTTGAAAGTAAAAATAAATTACGTCATGCAAAATTTTAGCCAAATCGGATAGGAACTGCGCCCTCTAGAAGCTCAAGAAGTCAAATCCCCAGATCTGTTTATATGACAGCTGTATCAGGTTATTAACCGATTTCAACCATACTCGGCACAGTTGTTGGATATCATAACAAAATACTTGATGCAAAACTTCATTCCAATCGGATAATAATTGCGACTTCTAGGGGTCAAGAAGTCAAGATCCCAGATCGGTTTATATGGCAGCTATATCAGGTTATGAACCGATTTGAACCTTATTTGACAAAGTTGTTGAAAGTAAACATAAAATACGTCATGCAAAATTTCAGCCAAATCGGATAGGAAATGCGCCCTCTAGAAGCTCACGAAGTCAAATCCCCAGATCTGTTCATATGACAGCTATATCAGGTTATGGACCGATTTCAACCATAATTGGCACAGTTATTGGATATCATGACGAAATACTTCGTGCAAAAATTCATTCAAATCGGATAAGAATTGCGCACTCTAGAGGCTCAAGAAGTCAAGACCCAAGATTGGTTTATATGGCAGCTATATCAGGTTAAGGACCGATTTGAACCATACTTGGCACAGTTGTTGGATTTCATAACGAAACACGTCGTGCAAAATTTCATTCTAATCGGATAAGAATTGTGCCCTCTAGAGGCTCAAGAAGTCAAGACCCAAGATCGGTTTATATGACAGCTATATCAGGTTATAGACCGATTTAAACCATACTTGGCACAGTTGTTGGATATCATAACAAAACACGTTGTGCAATATTTCATTCAAATCGGATAAGAATTGCGCACTCTAGAGGCTCAAGAAGTCAAGACCCAAGATCGGTTTATATGGCAGCTATATCAGGTTATAAACCGATTTGAACCATACTTGGGACAGTTATTGGATATCATAACAAAACACGTCGTGCAAAATTTCATCCCAATCGGATAAGAATTGCGCACTCTAGAGGCTCAAGAAGTCAAGACCCAAGATCGGTTTATATGGCAGCTATATCAAAACATGGACCGATATGGCCCATTTACAATACTAACCGACCTACACTAATAAGAAGTATTTGTGCAAAATTTCAAGCGGCTAGCTTGACTCCTTCGGAAGTTAGCGTGCTTTCGACAGACAGACGGACGGACGGACAGACGGACGGACATGGCTAGATCGACATAAAATGTCACGACGATCAAGAATATATATACTTTATGGGGTCTCAGACGAATATTTCGAGTAGCTACAAACAGAATGACGAAATTAGTATACCGCCCATCTTATGGTGGAGGGTATAAAAATCAATTTGTGTTTGTTTGTGGATTTGTTTGTTAGTTTGTATGTTTATGTTTTCCTTATAGACTCAGAAACGACTGAACCGATTTTTTTGAAATGTTCACAGATGGTGCATAATGACCCCGTGGTGAAAATAGGGTACTACATTTTTTGATATCTGAAGGGGGGGCGGACCCTCCCCTTACCCTAATTATCAGAAACGCCAGATCTCGGAGATGAGTGGTGCGATTTAAGCCAAATTAAAATAAAAGTTTTGTATCCAAATTTCGGATGGGGTAGGGGGCTGCCCCACCCTAAAACCTACCAAACATATATTTAGACCAATCACGACAATATGGGACTCAAATGAATGGTATTTAGAATAAGAAAGCGTATTTGATATCCTATTGTCGGACCAAGTGATAGGGGGACCACCCCAAGCCCCAAAACACCTCTAAATCGGATATATTTACCGACCATGGCAATATAGGACTCAAATGAAAGGTATTTGTGAGTAGAATGCGAATCTGATATCCAAATGTGGGACCACGTTTCTGTGGGTCCACCCCTTTCCCAAAACACCAACCAAAAAGGACTTATTTACTGACCATGGGAATATAAGGCTTAAATAAAAGGTATTTGAGTGTAGAATTAGAATCTGATATCCAGATATGAGATCAAGTGTTTGGGGCGCCGCCTCTCCCAAAACATCCCCCAAAGCCCAAAGGGGACAAATTTACGACCATAGCAATATGGGGCTCAAATGAAAGGTCTTTTGGAGTAAAGCACGAATTTGATATCAATATTCGGGAAAAGTGTCTATGGGGCCACCCCACCTCCACAACACCACCCAAATGGGAAGTATTTTCTGACTATTGCAATATGAGGCTCAAATAAGAGGGTTTTTAAAGTGGAACACGAATCCGATATATATTTTCAAGGCCAACTCACTGAGTGGCCGCCCATCCCCCAAAACACCCCCCAAGCCGATCACGTTTGCCGTCTATGGAAATGTGGGGCTCAAATTAAAATTATGTGGGAGTAGACCACGTATCTGGTATGAACTTTAGGAGCCAACTCTCTAGCGGACGTCCCACCACCACAACAATCCCCAAATAGGACGTATTTGCTCACCAAGACAATTTGGGTCCTAAAGAGAGTGGAACTAAATATTTATAGTTTTTAGGACCAATATCCCAAGCCGGACATATTTGCTGACTTTTGCAATAAGGACTTTAAATGAGATTAGAAAACGAATGTGACATTGAATTTTGAGGGTAATGACAATATGGGGTTCAAATAAATGATATATATATATATATATATATATATATATATATATATATATATATATATATATATATATATATATATATATATATATATATATATATATATATATATATATATATATACAGGGTGGCTGATGAAAGCCGCTACCAAAAAAAAATGTAATAACTTTTTTTCTATTTAATAATAATAATTTAATAATTAATTTAATTAATTAATTAATTAATTTAATTAATAATAATTTAATAATTAATTTAATAATTTAATTTAACATGAATAAAAGAAAAATGTATTCCATACACCGAAAAAAAAATGTAGCAATATTCATCATTGTAGCAATATTCATCAGCCACCCTGTATATATATATATTTATATATATATATATATATATATCTATATATATATATATATATATATATATATATAGGCGCAGCGGAGCGGGCCCGGGTTAGCTAGTATGTATTTAAATGTCTTCGAAATATTGGCCGCTATACAGTCGCATTTAATAACGCGAAGTAATCAGCAGTTAAAAGTTGCTTTATCCCGTACTGGCATAACTGAACAACGTATCGAGTATGATAGTTATCATGCTTTCAATAGCTTATTAAAAATGTTTAAACCCTACACCACCACTGTGGTACAGGTATTATAACCTAGTGCATTTGTTCATTACACCCAGAAGGAAGGGATATAGGCTCATTGATTAGTATTCCAATCGTCTCAGAATCACTTTCTAATACGATTTAACTATGACCGTGTGTCTGTAATTTGTGCACAAACTACAGGTCGCAATTTTCATCCGATCGTCTTCAAATTTGGCACATGAATTTTTTGGCGTAGAGACAAAGCCTTTTGAAATTTGAAAACATCAGTTCAGATTTGGATATGGCCCCCATACATATGTTCGTCCCATTTTGGGAAAAATTGGAATAAAGTGCTCATTTGTTAACCTACTCTCGCCATTACTTGTGGGTTTCATAGAAATCTGTTAAGATTGAAAATTTTGTACAACGTTTTCATCAACGAACTACCACAGAATCAAAAGAGTTTGGTGAAAATCGGTTCAGATTTAGATGTAGGTCCCATATATATGTTGCAATAATCTTGACATTAGTCATAACCACCGCTGAACATTTTTTGATGTTCTTGCCAGGATGCGAAATCAGAAGTTCATCTGTCTATCTATGGAATATAAGTTCTCACATTTGTCTCTCCGTTTGTCTTTCTTTGCCAGTTTGTCTGTCCTTTCGACCATCTGTTGGCCCATCCGTACGTCTCTCTATATATCTAACTGTCTTATCCCTTCGTTAGTTTCTATCTTTCCGTCTTGCAATCTGTTCGACTTTCAATCTGTCCGACTTTCGAACTAACTATACTTCTGTCTGTCTGCACTTCTGGCTGTCAACCTACCTCTCTATTCTGTTTGCTGGTTCTTTCATTTGTCTGTATGTTATTGTCCTCTTGTAATCACTGTCTTCGACACTCTACGCATAAAAACGCTTAGAAAAACTAACTCATGCTCAAAGTTTGTTATTTACAGGATTTAGCATAGTCGCTTTCCCTGGATTTTTGTGCTTATGGATCTCACAACATTTTTTCTTCGAAAATAAACACCAATGCATACCAAAAGTTATTCTTAGTGCAATTTTTTACACCTTATCGAGCTACTGTTGCAATAAGAACAATTTTATCTATGTGCAGGTGAGGCAATCTTTTCTTTTCAGACAGTTAGGCAACAAAAGTATCTTAGGAAGTGTTAAAATGTTATTCACAAAGATTGTCCAAGAATGGTCGTTGTTTTTGGTTTGCAGCTAAATCCAGAAAAGGTAGAATGTTGATAATTTATAATAGTTGTCAGAGAATTTAACAATTTCACTAGAATCTCTTATATGAGACAAGAAGTTTTGAAAAACTATTACTTTAAATTAAGACGAAAGGAAAACTAGTAAAAGCGTGCTAAGTTCGGCCGGGCCGAATCTTATTTACCCTTCACCATGGAGCGCATTTGTCAGTTCTTTTCCCGGCATCTCTTCTAAGGCAAAAAATGATATAAGAAAAGATTTGCTCTGCTATTAGAGCGATATCAAGATATGATCCGGTTTAGACCACAATTAAATTATATGTTGGAGATCTGCGTAAAATGTCAGCATATTCGAATAAGAATTGGGCCCTTTGGGGGCTCAAAAAGTAAAATATAGAGATCGATTTATATGGGGGCTGTACCGGGCTATAGACCGATTCAGACCATAATAAACACGTATGTTGATGGTCATGAGAGGATCCGTCGTACAAAAATTTTTGGCAAATCGGATAAGAATTGCGCTCTCTAGAGGCCCAAGAAGTCAAGACCCAAGATCGGTTTATATGGCAGCTATATCAGGTTATAAACCGATTTGAACCATACTTGGCAGAGCTGTTGGATATCATAACAAAACACGTCGTGCAAAATTTCATTCCAATCGGATAAGAATTGCGCACTCTAGAGGCTCAAGAAGTCAAGACCCAAGATCGGTTTGTATGGCAGCTATATCAAAACATGGACCAATATGGTCCATTTACAATACCAACCGACCTACACTAATAAGAAGTGTTTGTGCAAAATTTCAAGCGGCTAGCTTTACTCCTTCGGAAGTTAGCGTGCTTTCGACAGACAGACGGACGGACGGACAGACGGACATGGCTAGATCAACATAAAATGTGGCGACGATCAAGAATTTATATACTTTATGGGGTCTCAGACGAATATTTCGAGTAGTTACAAACAGAATGACGAAATTAGTATACCCCCATCTTATGGTGGAGGGTATAAAAATAAATTTATGGCGATAAACCAGTAAATGCTTTTTGTGTCAATATAATTAAATCCACCTTTCTTCGCTAAATGGTTATAAAATATAGTTTTTTTTTGTTGTAAATGCATTGTGGCTTTGGAAATAAAAAGAATATTTTTTATTTTTTCAAAAATTTTTACGATTTTTTTTTTAAATTTTTTTTAAAATTTTTTAAATTTTTTTTAAAATTTTTAAAAATTTTTTTTTAATTGTTGTTAAAAATTTTTAAAAAATTACTACATCAGTATAAGTATTCTAAATTATAAATATATAAAATTTCATCCAAATTGGACAAGGGAATCAAGGGTCAAGCGTAATGTGTTAAAATTTTGTCTTTAAAAATATTTATTGAAAATTGTATATGAAGTATGAAGTAAAAGCGTAATAAGTTCGGCGGGGTCGAATCTTATGTACCCTTCACCATGGATCGCATTTGTCGACTTCTTTTCCCGGCATCTCTTCTAAGGCAAAAAAGGATATAAGAGAAGATTTGCTCTGCTATTAGAGCGATATCAAAATAGGGTCCGGTTTGGACCACAATTAAATTTTATGTTGGAGACCTGTGTAAAATGTCAGACAAATCCGAATAAGAATTGCGCCCTTTGGGGACTCAAGAAGTAAAATAGAGAGATCGATTTATATGGGTCTATAGTTCAGACCGTCTATAGTTCAGACCGGTCTATAGTACAGACCGTAATAAACATGTATGAGAGGATCCGTCGTACAAAATTTCAGGCAAATCGTATAATAATTGCGACCTCTAGAGGCTCAAGAAGTCACGATCCCAGATCGGTTTATATGGGAGCTATATCAAGGAATGAATAGATTTGAACCTTATTTGACACGAATTCGGGATAAGTGTCTGTGGGGCCACCCCACCCTCACAACACCTCCCAAATACGAAGTATTTGGTAACTATCGCATTATGAGGCTCAAATAAGAGCGTTTTTAGAGTAGAACACGAATATATATATTTTCAAGGCCAACCCACTGAGTGGCCGCCCATCCCCCAAAACAACCCCCAAGCCCGTCATGTATGCCGACTATGGAAATATGGTGCTCTAATTAAAGGTATTTGGGAGTAGACCACGTATCTGATACCAACATTAGGGACCAACTGTCTAGGGGACTTCCCACCACAATAACAACCCCCAAATATGTCCGGTTTGAGTTATATGCCCTAAAAACTATCAATATCGAGCTCCACTCTTTTTATACCCTCCACCATAAGATGGGGGGTATACTAATTTCGTCATTCTGTTTGTAACTACTCGAAATATTCGTCTGAGACCCCATAAAGTATATATATTCTTGATCGTCGTGAAATTTTATGTCGATCTAGCCATGTCCGTCCGTCTGTCCGTCCGTCCGTCCGTCCGTCCGTCCGTCCGTCCGTCCGTCCGTCCGTCCGTCCGTCCGTCCGTCTGTCTGTCGAAAGCACGCTAACTTCCGAAGGAGTAAAGCTAGCCGCTTGAAATTTTGCACAAATACTTCTTATTAGTGTAGGTCGGTTGGTATTGTAAATGGGCCATATCGGTCCATGTTTTGATATAGCTGCCATATAAACCGATCTTGGGTCTTGACTTCTTGAGCCTCTAGAGTGCGCAATTCTTATCCGATTGGGATGAAATTTTGCACGACGTGTTTTGTTATGATATCCAATAATTATGCCAAGTATGGTTCAAATCGGTCCATAACCTGATATAGCTGCCATATAAACCAATCTTGGGTCTTGACTTCTTGAGCCTCTAGAGTGCGCAATTCTTATCCGATTGGAATGAAATTTTGCACGACGTGTTTTGTTATGACATCCAACAACTGTGCCAAGTATGGTTCAAATCGGTCCATAACCTGATACAGCTGCCATATAAACCGATCTTGGGTCTTGACTTCTTGAGCCTCTAGAGTGCGCAATTCTTATCCGATTGGAATGAAATTTTGCACGACGTGTTTTGTTACGATATCCAACAACTGTGTCAAATAAGGTTCAAATCGGTCCATAACCTGATATAGCTGTCATATAAACCGATCTTGGGTCTTGAATTCTTGAGCCTCTAGAGGGCGCAATTCTTATCCAATTTGAATGAATTTTGGCATGTAGTATTTTGTTATGATATCCAACAACTGTGCCAAATAAGGTTCAAATCGGTTCATAACCTGATATAGCTGTCATATAAACCGATCTGGGATCTTGACTTCTTGAGCCTGTAGAGGTCGCAATTATTATCCGATTTGCCTGAAATTTTGTACGACGGATTCTCTCATGACCATTAACATACGTGTTTATTATGGTCTGAATCGGTTTATAGCCTGATATAGCTCCCATATAAATCGATCTCTATTTTACTTCTTGAGCCCACAAAGGACGCAATTCTTATTCGAATTGGCTGACATTTTACACAGGTCTCCAACATATAATTTAATTGTAGTCCAAACCGGACCATATCTTGATATCGCTCTAATAGCAGAGCAAATCTTTTTTTATATCCTTTTTTTTGCCTAAGAAGAGATGCCGGGAAAAGAACTCGACATATGCGATCCATGGTGGAGGGTATATAAGATTCGGCCCGGCCGAACTTAGCACGCTTTTACTTGTTAAGAAATAAATTGTCATGATGAGCAAATACGTCTTATTTGGGGAGTGTTATAGGGGTGGGACGTTCCTCAGACAGTTGGTCCCGAATGTTGATATCAGAAACGTAGTCTACTCCCAAGTACTTTTCTTTTAAGCCCCATATTTCTTTAGTCGGCAAACATGTCCTTTAAGGGGGGTGATTTTAGGGAGGGGGAGCCACTCAGTGACTTGGCCCTGAAAATATATATCTGATCCGTGTTCTACTCTAAAATATATCTTATTTGGGCCCCATATTGCAATGGTTTGCAAAAACGTCATATTTGTGTGCTGTTATGGGTTTTAGGTAGGAAAATTTTCCCGAATATTGACATCAGTGTCGTACTTTACTCCCAAAGACCTTTCATTTGAGCTTCATATTGATATGGTCGCAAATTTGTGCCTTTGGGGGGTATTGTTGGGGAGGGGTGGCCCCCAAACACGTGATCCCACATTTTGATATCAGATTCGTATTCTACACTCAAATACTTTTTATTTGAGCTCCATATTGCCATAGTCATAAATCAATTCTATGGCAGCCTGTTGTACGTATCGGATGTACCCGATGGAGTCTTTAATCGATAAGGGCTGCCGCCTCTGTGTACAACACACTGATACAACAACAATATGGTCAGTAAATAAGTCCAATTTGGGGGGTGTTTTGGGGAAGAGGCAACCCCCGAAACACTTGGTCCCACATTTGGCTTTCAGATTCGAAATCTACTCTCATATACCTTTCAGTTCAGTCCCTTCAGTTCAGTATGTCCGATTTAGGGAAGTTTTGCGGGTCGGGGTGGTCTGCCATTATCTTGGACCGACAATTGGATATCTGATACTTTTCCTTAAAAACCTTTCATTTGAGTTCGATATTGTAGTGATTGGTGTATGTATATATTTATATATATGGTAGGGTTTAGGAGTGGGGCGTCCCCACAAGGTACCCCATCCGAAATTTTGATACCAAATTTTTATACCCTCCACCATACAATGAGGGTATATTATTTCGTCACTCTGTTTGTAACTTCTCGAAATATTCGTCTAAGACCCCATAAAGTATATATATATATTCCTGATCGTCTAGCGATGTTCATCCGTCTGCCTCTCGAAAGCACGCACAAATACTTTTTATTAGTGTAGGTTGGTTGGGATTGTAAATGGGCCATATTGGTACATGTTTTGATATAGCTATCATATAAATCGTTCTTAGATCTTGACTTCTTGAGCCACTATAGGGCGCAATTCTTATCCGAATTGATTGAAATTTGCATGACGAGTTTCGTTACGACTTCCAATAACTGTATCAAATATGGTTCAAATCTGTTCGTAACCTGATATATCTGCCATAAAAACCCATCTTGAATCTTGACTTCTTGAGCCTCTTGAGGGCGCAATTATTATCCGATTTGGGTGAAATTTAAAACAACGGCTTCACCCATGACCTTCAACATACGGTCTTAATCGGTCTATAGCCTGATACAGCCCCCATATAAACCGATATCCCAATTTTACTGCTTGTGCCCCTAAAGAACGCAATTTTTATTCAAATTGGCTGAAATTTGACACAATGACTTCTAATATGGTCTCCCACATTCAATTCGATTATGGTCCGAATCGGTCCATAACTAGATAATGCTCCAATAGCATAGCAATCATTTTTATACCCACCACCGAAGGATGGGGGTATATTCATTTTGTCATTCCGTTTGCAACACATCGAAATATCCATTTCCGACCCTATAAAGTATATATATTCTTGATCAGCGTAAAAACCTAAGACGATCTAGACATGTCCGCCCGTCTGTCAGTCTGTCTGTTGAAATCACGCTACAGTCTTTAAAAATAGAGATATTGAGCTGAAATTTTGCACAAAATCTTTTTTTGTCCATAAGCAGGTTAAGTTCGAAGATGGGCTATATCGGACTATATCTTGATATAGCCCCCATATAGACCGATCGGCCGACTTAGGGTCTTAGGCCCATAAAAGCCATATTTATTATCCGATTTTGCTGAAATTTGGGACAATAAGTTGTCTTAGGCCCATCGATATTCTCCGTCAATTTGGCTCAGATCGATTCAGATTTGGATATAGCTGCCATATAGACCGATCCTCCGAATTTGGGTCTTAGGCCCATAAAAGCCACATTTATTATCCGAATTCGCTGAAATTTGGGACAATGAGTTGTGTAAGGCCCATCGACATTCATCGTCAGTTTGGCCCAGATCGGTCCAGATTTGGATATAGCTGCCATATAGAACGATCCTCCGACTCAGGGTCTTAGGCCCATAAAAGCCACGTTTATTAACCGATCTTGCTGAAATTTGAGGCAGTGAGTTGTGTTAAGCCCCCCGACATCCCTCGTCAATTTGGCCTTGAGCGGTCCATATTTGGATATTGCTGCCATATAGACCGATCCTCCGATTTAGGGTCTTAGGCCCAAAAAAGCCACATTTATTATCCGATTTTGCTGAAATTTAGGGCAGTGAGTTGTGTTTGTCCCTTCAACATCCTCCGTCAATTTGGTCCAGATCGGTCCAGAGTTGGATATAGCTGCCATATTGACCGATCCTCCGATTTAAGGTTAAAGGCCCACAAAAGCCATATTTTTTTATCCGATTTTGCTGAAATTTGGGACAGTGAGTTGTGTTGGACCCTTTGACATCCTTCTTCAGTTTCACTCAGATCGGTCCAGATTTGGATATAGCTGCAATATAGACCGATCTCTCAATTTAATATTTTGGGCCCATAAAAGGTGTAGTTTTTATCCGATGATGCCGAAATTAGGGACATAGAGTTAAGGTAAGCCCCTCCACATATTTCTGCAATTTGGTCTAGATCGATCAAGATTTACATATAGCTGCCATATAGACCGACATCTCGATTTATAGTCTTGGTCTCCAAAAAAGGGGCATTTATAATCCGATTTAACTGAAATTTGATACATTGACTTATGTTAGACTTTTCGACATCCGTGTTGTATATGTTCCAGATCGGTTTATTTTTTTTAGATATAGCTACTAAAAAGACCAATATTTCGTTATACATAACTGAACAATGACTTGTACTTATTAGTATTTGGTCCAAATAGAATCTTATTTCGATATAACTGCTATGGGACATAAGGTATGCAATTTTCACTGGATTTTGATGAAAGGTGGTTTACATATATACCCGAGGTGGTGGGTATCCAAAGTTCGGCCCGGCCGAACTTAACGCCTTTTTACTTGTTTTATCCTTTGATGGCCATAAAAGAGATACGGGGAAAAAACTCGACAAATTCGATTCATGGTGGGGGGTAAGATTCATTTCGTTAAAGAACATTTAATGTTGATAATTGTGTTAAAAATTAAATTAATTTAAAAATGTTTGTTGTATAGCATATTCTTACTTACCACCAACTACCATGAACACATGCAATAAAAGTGTTCACTCAATTTTCCCCATTTAAATGTTTAATGACAATTTATCAAAGAAATAGACCTATAAGTGCATAAATGTGGGTGAAAAAAATCTAATTTTTATAGTGTTGAATATCGGGTATCTTATAAAGAGTTATCAACTTCAGCACAACACCAATGCAAAGCACACACAAATTATGTTGAGGTAACAAATCGACAATCATACAAATTTTTCTAAATGACATACTACAGAAAGAAAGAAATATTGACAGACAGCTGCAGTAAACAAATTTGATGATATTTGTGCATACATAATTTAGTAGAGATTTCAATGACAATACGTAACATAACTTGTCAATATTTGCTACGGAAAGTGTTCATTCTCTCAAAGGCTTTGCCAACACAATGAGACAAACTGCCAGGCATTCCAGTCAATATGAATGACCCGAGCCGATATGGCAATTCCTATGTCTGTATATCTGCCTGTCTGTCTTTGTTCCATGTGACATTCAATGCGACACCACATTGCATGCCATGACCTAGTCAATGACATGATAGCTGTATAACGACAAACATGTTGCAAATAAAATCAAACAATAGCCAATACTTTCACTGAGGTTGCAATAGAATTTTCACAAATAGTTTATAGAAATATTAGAGTGTTTCGTTACTTAAATTCATTGATTTTTTAAAACAAAAGCGAAACAAGTAAAAAGGCGTTAAGTTCGGCCGAGCCGAACTTTGGATACCCACCATCTCGGGTATATATGTAAACCACCTTTGGTCAAAATCCGGTGCAAAATTCATACCTTATGCCCCATAGCAGCTATATCAATATATGTTCCGATTTGGACCAAATTCTAAAAAGTAAAAGTCATTTTTCAATTGCGTATAACAAAATATTGGTCTTTTAAGTAGCTATATCTAAAATTAAACCGATTTGAACCATGCACTAAACGGATGTCGAAATGCTTAGCATAAGTCACTGTGTAAAATTTAAGTGAAATCGGATTATAAATGCGACTTTATGGGACCAAGACTATAAATCGGGATATCGGGATATCGGTCTATATGGCAGATCTGGACGGATCTGGATCAAATTTAAAAAAGATATCGAAGGGCCTAACACAACTCACCGTCCCAAATTTCAGCGACATCGGACAATAAATGCGCCTTTTATGACCCCAATACCTAAAACCGAGAGATCGGTCTATATGGCAGCTATATCCAAATCTGGACCACTCTGTACGATAATGCAGAAGTATGTCAAGGGGCTCAACTTAACTCATTGTCCCAAATTTCGGCGACATCGGACATAAAATGCGCCATTAATGATCCTAAGACCCCAAATCGAAGGATCGGTCTATATGGCAGCTATATCCAAATATGGACCGAAGGATGTTGAAGGGCCTAACACAACTCACTGTCAGCAAAATCGGGTAATAAATGTGGCTTTTATGGGCCTCAGACCCTAAATCGGCAGATCGGTCTATATGGCAGCTATATCAAGATATAGTCCGATATAGCCCATCTTCCAACTTAACCTGCTTATGGACAAAAAAAGAATCTGTGCAAAATTTCAGCTCAATATCTTTATTTTTAAAGACTGTAGCGCGATTTCAACAGACAGACGGACAGACAGACAGAAGGGAATCCTTTGTGCCAAATTTCTTGTGAATTGGTTAACAAATGACACCCATGTAGGGTAGGTGTAGGGTATTATATTGTCGGCTCCGCCCGACTTTAATCTTTCCTCACTGGTTTTACACCCTCCACCATAGGATGAGGGGTATACTAATTTCGTCATTCTGTTTGTAACTACTCGAAATATTCGTCTGAGACCCCATAAAGTATATATATTCTTGATCGTCGCGACATTTTATGTCGATCTAGCCGTGTCCGTCCGTCCGTCTCTCTGTCGAAAGCACGCTAACTTCCGAAGGAGTAGAGCTAACCGTTTGAAATTTTGCACAAATACTTCCTATTAGTGTAGGTCGCTTGGTATTGTAAATGGACCATATCGGTCCATATTTTGATATAGCTGCCATATAAACCGATCTTGGGTCTTGACTTCTTGAGCCTCTAGCGTGCGCAATTCTTATCCGATTGGAAAGAAATTTTGCACGAAGTATTTTGTTATGATAGCCAACAACTGTGCCAAATATTTTTCTAATCGATCCATAACCTGATATAGCTGCCATATAAACCGATCTTGGGTCTCGACTTCTTGAGCCTCTAGAGTGCGCAATTCTTATCCGATTTGAATGAATTTTGGCACGACGTGTTTTGATATGATATCCAACAATTGTGCCACGTATGGTTCAAATCGGTTCATAACCTGATATAGCTGCCATATAAACCGATCTTGGGTCTTGACTTCTTGAGCCTCTAGAGGGCGCAATTCTTATCCGCTTTGAATGAATTTTGGCACGACTTGTTTTGTTATAATATCCAAAAACTGTGCCAAGTATGGTTCAAATCGGTCCATAACCTTATATAGCTGCCTTATATACCGATCTTGGGTATTGACTTCTTGAGCGTCTAGAGTGTGCAATTCTTATCCGATTGGAATGAAATTTTGCACAACAAGTTTTGCTATAATATCCAACAACTGTGCCTAGTATGGTTCAAATCGGTCTATAACCTGATATAGCTGCCATATTAACCGATCTTGGGTCTTGACTTCTAGAGCCTCTAGAGTGCTCAATTCTTATCCGATTGGAATGAAATTTTGCACGACGTGTTTTGTTATGATATCCAACAACTGTGCCAAGAATGGTTCAAATCGGTCTATAACCTGATATAGCTGTCATAGAAACCGATTTTGGGTCTTGACTTCCTGTGCCTCTAGAGGGCGCAATTCTTATCCGCTTTGAATGAATTTTGGCACGACGTGTTTTCTTATAATATCCAACAACTGTACCAAGTATGGTTCAAATCGGTTTATAACCTAATATAGCTGCCTTATCAACCGATCTTGGGTATTGACATCTTGACCCTCTAGAGTGTGCAATTCTTATCCGATTGGAATGAAATTTTGCACGACGTGTTTTGTTATAATATCCAACAAGTGTGCCAAGTATGGTTGAAATCGGTCCATAACCTTATATAGCTGCCATACAAACCGATCTTGGGTCTTGACTTCTAGAGCCTCTAGAGTGCCCAATTCTTATCCGATTAGAATGAAATTTCGCACGACGTGTTTTGTTATGATATCCAACAACTGCGCCAAGAATGGTTCAAATAGGTCTATAACCTGATATAGCTGTCATATAAACCGATCTTGGGTCTTGACTTCTTGTGCCTCTAAAAGGGCGCAATTCTTATCCGATTTGAATGAATTTTGGCACGACGTGTTTTGTTATGATATCCAACAACTGTGCCATGTATGGTTCAAATCGGTTCATAACCTGATATAGCTGTCATATTAACCCATTTGGGATCTTGACTTTTTGAGCCTCTAGAGATCGCAATTATTATCCGATTTACCTGAAATTTTGTACGACGGATTCTCTCATGACCATCAACGTTCGTGTTTATTATGGTCTGAATCGGTGTATAGTCCGATACAGCTCCCATATAATCGATCGATCGATCTCTCTTTTCTACTTCTTGAGCCCCCAAAGGGCGCAATTCTTATTCGAATTGGCTGACATTTTACACTGATCTCCAATATATAATATAATTGTGATCCATACCGGACCATTTCTTGATATAGCTCTAATAGCAGAGCAAATCTATTCTTATATCCTGTTTTGCCTAAGAAGAGATGCCGGGAAAAGAACTCTACAAATGCGATCAATGGTGGAGGGTATATAAGATTCGGCCCGGCCGAAATTAGCACGCTTTTACTTGTTATATATATTTTCGATCTACCCTTATAAACATATGGTATTTTGCCCCTTTCTTTTGTAATTTCAATTTGAATTCTAATACGATTAAATGTATCAATTCTAAAACAATTTAGCAAATACAAAAGTCAACTAAACTGTAAATATACTTGAATGGCAGGAAGTGGAGTATTTTCACATGCGAGCGAATCGAAGTAAAGGGTGATTTTTTTGAGGTTAGGATTTTCATGCATTAGTATTTGACAGATCACGTGGGATTTCAGACATGGTGTCAAAGAGAAAGATGCTCAGTATGCTTTGACATTTCATCATGAATAGACTTACTAACGAGCAACGCTTGCAAATCATTGAATTTTATTACCAAAATCAGTGTTCGGTTCGAAATTTTGACAAATTTTGTTCAGCGATGAGGCTCATTTCTGGTTGAATGGCTACGTAAATAAGCAAAATTGCCGCATTTGGAGTGAAGAGCAACCAGAAGCCGTTCAAGAACTGCCCATGCATCCCGAAAAATGCACTGTTTGGTGTGGTTTGTACGCTGGTGGAATCATTGGACCGTATTTTTTCAAAGATGCTGTTGGACGCAACGTTACGGTGAATGAACACATTTCGAACCGAACACTGATTTTGGTAATAAAATTCAATGATTTGCAAGCGTTGCTCGTTAGTAAGTCTATTCATGATGAAATGTCAAAGCATACTGAGCATCTTTCTCTTTGACACCATGTCTGAAATCCCACGTGATCTGTCAAATACTAATGCATGAAAATCCTAACCTCAAAAAAATCACCCTTTAGAATAAAATGGTGTATGGAGATGTCAAAGGGTAGTTGCCACTTCATCGTTCTTGTTCCGTTGTGAGTGACTATTCAATTAAAAATTGCTTGTGGAATGATTTGAAAGTACATTATGCACGTACTGATTTCCCTATTAAAACTTCGCACTTCCTCACATAGTCAGTGGAGATACCATTTTATTGAAAATTGATAAAGGAAAAGTTGTGTGGACGGTTGAGAATGGCTCTCCACATCAACTTTGGCATACATGTGTGCTGCAGGAACGGCTGCTTTATGAATAATCAATGGTTCACATCGAAGTTATCAAATGTATGATAAATACATATCAATTAGAAACAATTTAACTATGCTATAACAAACCGCTTGTTACAATTGTGCGAAATATTATGAATAATTTACAAATTTCATACGGAAATATGTGTATTGTCCTGATGGTATGAAATTAAAATTTTCAGCAATTTTTGAATGTATTTGTATAACAACAAATTCATGCAGAAGTGCAAGATTTGAATAGTTTAACGGATATTGCACATTCTCAAGTTTCGATATGTAAATGGTGTTTGCATGTTCTCAACGCTTTCAGATAATAAAATCTTTATAAAATAAATGGAATATTAAGTTTTGTGGCACGAAGAAGGAGAACGCAACTTAAATAATGACTTTACATTAAGCACTTCTTTTATACCCTACAGCACCACTGTGGTACAGGGTATTATAGATTTGTGCATTTGTTTGCAACGCTAAAAAGAAGAAGAGCTAGACCCATCGATAAGTATACGGATCGGCTTAGAATCACTTCCTGATTCAATTTAGCTCGGTCCATCTGTCCGTCTGTCCATGTAATCTTGTCTGATTTTCACAACATTTTGCATAAGTGTCTTTTTTGGTGCTAGGACGAACGCTATTGATTTTGGAAATAGCGGTACAGATTAAGATATAGCTCTCGTATATATCTTTTATCCGATGTGCCCTTTTAAAGCTGTAGAAGCCACAATCTTGGTCCGATCCTTACAAAATTTTTCACGAAGTGTTTTTTTTAATGACCCAAAATGCTTGCAAAATTTTATTGAAATCGGTCAAGATTTAGATATAGCTCCCATATATAATTTTCATCCGATATGTACTTTTAAAGCAGTAGTAGCCAAAATTTTGGTGCGATCTCTACCAAATTTGGCATGAAGTGCTTTTTGTGACATCACAATATGTGTGCAAAATTTTATCCGAATCGGTTCAGATTTAAATATAGCTCCCATATATAACTTTCGTCCGATTTGGCCGATTTTTACAAAATTTGGCAAGAAGTGCTTTTTGTGGCGTCCCAATATGTGTCCAGAATTTCATTCTAATCGGATCAGATTTATATATAGCTCCCATATATATCTTTCATCCCACAGGGTCTTTTAGGTCTGTAGCAGGCACAATTTTGGTCCGATCTATACAAAATTTGGCATGGAGCGTTTTATTCAACGTCCTCATACGTTTTTCATCCGATATGGCCTTTTAAGGCTTACAAGCCACAATTTTGGTCCGATCTCTACAAAAATGTTCATGAGATGGTTTAATTGACATCCAAATACGTGTGCAAAATCATCAAAATTAATTTTGATAAAACTCCCATAATATCGTTTATGTGTTTCGATTTTTAAGGCAGTAGAAGCCACAATTTTCGTACCATCGTAAGAAAATCGTACAAGGTTCTATTCGATATTTCAATAGGTATGCAAAATTAAAGTCTGACTAAATTTGGATACAAGTGCTATCTATTAAAAGTATTACGTATACAAGGTAGTGTAGGTTATTATATAGTCAGCTCCGCCCGACGTTTGCCTTTCCTTACTGGTTTCTGTGAATTTTTATACCCACCACCGTTTGCAACACATCGAAATATCCATTTCCGACCCTATAAAGTATATATATTCTTGATCAGCGTAAAAATCTAAGACGATCTAGACATGTCCGTCCGTCTGTCCGTCTGTCTGTTGAAATCACGCTACAGTCTTCAAAAATAGAGATATTGAGCTGAAATTTATTTTTTTTTTATCCATAAGCAGGTTAAGTTCGAAGATGGGTTATATCGGACTATATCTTAATATAGATATTGAGCAGAAATTTATCTTTTTTTTTATCCATAAGTAGGTTAAGTTCGAAGATGGGCTATATCGGACTATATTTTGATGTAGCCCCCATATAGACCGATCAGCCGATTTAGGGTCTTAGGCCCATAAAAGCCACATTTATTATCCGATTTCGCTGAAATTTGGGACAGTGAGTTGTGTTAGGCCCTTCGACATCCTCCGTCAATTTAGCCCAGATCGGTTTAGATTTGGATATAGCTGCCATATAGACCGATCCTCCGATTTAGTGTCATAGGCCCATAAAAGCTACATTTATTATCCGATTTTGCTGAAATTTGGGACAGTGAGTTGTCTTAGGCCCTTCGACGTCCTCCGTCAATACGGCTCAGATCGGTTCAGATTTGGATATAGCTGCCATATAGACCGATCCTCCGATTTAGGGTCTTAGGCCCATAAAAGCCACATTTATTATCGTATTTTGCTGAAATTTTAGACAGTGAGTTGTGTTAGGCCCTTCGACATCCTCCGTAAATTTGGCCCAGATCGGTTTAGATTTGGATATAGCTGCCATATAGACCGATCCTCCGATTTAGTGTCATAGGCCCATAAAAGCTACATTTATTATCCGATTTTGCTGAAATTTGGGACAGTGAGTTGTCTTAGGCCCTTCGACGTCCTCCGTCAATACGGCTCAGATCGGTTCAGATTTGGATATAGCTGCCATATAGACCGATTCTCCGATTTAGGGTCATAGACCCATAAATGCTATATTTATTATCCGATTTTGCTGAAATTCGGGATAGTGAGTTGTGTTAAGCCCTTCGACATCCTTCGGCAATTTGGCTCAGATCGGTCCAAATTTGGATATAGCTGCCATATTTACCGATCCTCCGATTTAGGGTCTTAGGCCCATAAAAGGCGCATTTATTGTCCGATGTCGCCGAAATTTGGGACATTAAGTTAAGTTAAGTCCCTTGACATACTTCTGCATTATCGCACAGATCGGTTTAGATTTGGATATAGCTGCCATATAGACCGATCTCTCGGTTTTAGGTTTTGGGGCCATAAAAAGCGCATTTATTGTCCGATGTTGCCGAAATTTGGGACAAAGAGTTAAGTTAAGCCCCTCCACATATTTCTTCAAGTTGGTCTAGATCGATCAAGATTTGCATATAGCTGCCATATAAACCGATCTCTCGATTTAAAGTCTTGGCCCCATAAAATGCGCATTTTTAATTCGATTGCGATTGAAATTTGACACAGCGACTTATGTTATGCTTTTCGACATCCGTGTCGTATATAGTTCAGATCGGTTTATTTTGAGATATAACTACTAAAAAGACCAATATTTTGTTATATACAATTGAACAATAACTTTTACTTATTAGTATCTGGTCCAAATCGGAACATATATTGATATAGCTGCTATGGGGCATAAGGTATGAATTTTGCACCGGATTTTGAGGAAAGGTGGTTCACATATATATCCGAGGTGGTGGGTATCCAAAGTTCGGCCCGGCCGAACTTAACGCCTTTTTACTTGTTTTAGGTTAGGTAAGGTTGAAAAGAGGGTGCAGATATTAATCCGTCACATGCCACTGTGAACATACACCTAAGCCAGTAATCGGCTTGTTGTGAGCCATAAAAACTAAAAAGTAACCTCGAACAAGAAAATTTTAAGTTAGGAATTCGTCATACTTACAAAATCCTTAATTGTTTTCCATGCCACTCCCCTAAGTTGGTTCATGTCTGGTATCTGATGCCACCTAAGTGCCGCATCTGTTAGTAGCAAAAGCCGGGCAATGACAAAGGAAATGCTCCAACGTCTCATCGTCTTGCCCGCATGCCCGACACATGCTATAACTTGCCGCACCGATTTTATATAAGTAAGCTCGTAGTCCTATGTGTCCCTTCATGATACCAAGAGCTATACTGACCTCCTTCTTACTACCTTTCATTGCCTTGTCTTCTCACGATTTGGATACCCCCATAGGATTTTCGCCGTTCTACCGACCGTTTCGCTGTTCCACAATATTGCATGCGCATTCGTCGCCCAGTCCCTTAACTCGGACTGCGTCGACCCGAAAGGCTTCGCTGCCAAATCATCTGCCTCCTTACACCGCACCCAAACGGTGCTGATTTTGCCATCCTCAGAGAAGGCATTAATCTCCTTTTTAAACTGCAAGACTGTTCGTGATCTTACGATCCTGGTTGTTATTGTCCTTATGGCAATTTTACTGTCGGTAAAGATGTTCACACTCGACGTCCTCGGTTAGCAACACACCACTTGACGCATTCCGTGATCGCCCGGATCTCCGACTGCAGAACCGTATTATGATCAGGCAGTCTAAAACAGATCTCAGTCCCTGGGTTCTCAATGTAAACCCCCAGGCCCACTCTGTCCTCCAGGTTTGATCCATCCGTATAAGATGATCTTCCAGATGGCAATACTAGGGTTCCGTCAATCCAAGACTGTGCCGATGGCAACAGTGCCTCGCACAAGACTTCAAGGTTCATCTCAGGTATCCGATCGAAAACCTCTTCCTTTCCTTCCAGGTTTCCTATCCTCGATTATACCGCGATGGTATGAGCTGCTCCCATCCTCAATCCATTCTCCCATCGCCTTAAGTCTCATAGCCGCAGTGGCTGCCTCACACTTAATCTGTATGTCAATGGGTCGGATATCTAGAATAGTCTCCAGTGCCCTAGTGGGTGTGGTCCTCATCGCTCAGCCTATGCCAATGCAACATGTTTTCTGAAACTGTTGTATGGTCCTAACGTTGCACTTTTTCTCCATAGGAGTCCACCAAACTACTGAGGCGTATGTAAGTATTGGTCTTATCACGCTCCTGTAGAGCCAGTGGACTGTGTTCGGATTCAGGTCCCATTTCGAGCCTACGGCCTGTCTACATAGTGCCCAACATCTGTGAGTCTTCTCAGTACGCTCCTGAATGTGGCACTGCCATTTCAGTTTCCTGTACAAGATCATACCTAAGTATTTGACCTTGCCAGATATCGAAATCGTCTTATTGAGTAAACATGGTGCGTTAAATTGGCCCATCTTCGTCTTCGTGAATAGGCATATTTCAGCCTTCTCTGGGTCAAGTCTCAAAGGTGTCGGTCCGCACATTGTTAAAAGCCCCTCGATGTCAATGTATACCGCCAGGGTTTACATTTTGGCATCGAAGGATTCTTCTATTTTATGCATAACCTCGTGCAGGGCAGTCTCCACTGACCTTCCCTTAACATAGGCATGCTGTTTGTATTTGAGCAGTTCGCTGGATGTCCTACTCATTATCATGGTGTCCACAATACGTTCCATGGTTTTGAGTAGAAAGGACTTTAGGATAATAGGTCTGTATGGCTTTGTTGTCATATAAGTTGCCTTGGCGAGCTTGGGTATAAATACCACCCTTGCATCCTGCTAGGATTTCGGAGTATATGCAAGTCCCAGGCACGCTGTGAAAATATAGGCAGGATGTGCAAATGGTTTGAAACTCCTCAAGGAGCTCCGACGTGGGTGGCAGTGTCGGAGAGTCGAAAGGCAGATAAAGCGATGCCAGGCATGCTCCACCGTCTCCCTATCTCACCACTGTTGCATCCGACGTTGACAACTCTGAGGCAAATATATAATTCAGATTTTTATGACAATTAACGCAGATCCTCGGTCGAGTACCAGCGTTAGCGTAGACCCGTAGTTAATATGGTTCAGTCCAGAAACTTTTTTTTCTGAATCTCGCCCTTGCTGTTTTTATACCCTCCACCATAAGATGGGGGTATACTAATTTCGTCATTCTGATTGTAACTACTCGAAATATTCGTCTGAGACCCCATAAAGTATATATATTCTTGATCGTCGTGAAATTTTATGTCGATCTAGCCCTGTCCGTCCGTCTGTCCGTCCGTCCGTCCGTCCGTCCGTCTGTCCGTCCGTCCGTCTGTCTGTCGAAAGCACGCTAACTTCCGAAGGAGTAAAGCTAGTCGCTTGAAATTTTGCACAAATACTTCTTATTAGTGTAGGTCGGTTGGTATTGTAAATGGGCCATATCGGTCCATGTTTTGATATAGCTGCCATATAAACCGATCTTGGGTCTTGACTTCTTGAGCCTCTAGAGTGCACAATTC